>NW_018220737.1:77552-96712 GCF_001263595.1 Phalaenopsis equestris
AGTTATGAAGAAATCTTGCAAGATGAGAATTCGAGCAAGTGGGAGCTGACCAAGAAGGAGGAGATGAATTCCCTACCAGGGAATCAGACTTGGGAGCTGACAGAACTTCTACCAAGAAAGAATGCATTGCACAACAAGTGCGTGTACCAGGTGAATACTGTATTTGGTGGCAGTAAGAGGTACAAGACTGAACTTGTTGAAAAGGGCTTTTAGCAGAGGCAGGATATTGCTCATGCAGTGGGAGTTGTAAGCAGATACATAAATAACTCAGAAATAAGCTTGGTGGTACAAGGCTACTTTGACTGTGGTATGCCAACTGAGAGTGTTACTCGTGAGAAGCTAAAGTTGTGCTCGACTTCAGCTGGTCTTCTAACATGAAGACAGGGCTTTGAGTTGTAGAGGTGGAAGATATCATGTTTGAGGAAAAAGTCATACATCTAGTAGATGATGCAGTCAGTGTCCCAGTCTCCAAGTGAGAGAATTGTTGGGTAATGTGGAAACCCGTCCACAAAAATTTCATTAGCTTCCTAATTAAGAATCTCACCTACCGCTCGCCTACTTTCCCACCAACTACTCACCTACTACATCCCACTTTCTGCTCACCTACCTCCCACCTATTGCTCTCATGGTTTCTATAAATTGCCTCCTTTGGCTTAAAGGAGAAGCCAAACCAAGTCCTCTTGAGAGCTAAGAGAAAGAGAGGAAGAGAGAGAGAGAGAGAGAGGAATGGAGAGAAGAAAATAGAGATTTTCTTGTAAACATTGAGGCGCTCGACGGTGTAATTCCTTGAAGAAATAAAATCATCTACAGCTCCGTGGACATAGGTAAATTTGTCGAACCACGTAAATCTGTGTGTCGTTCTGGTGTTTTTCTGCGTGCAATTTTACTCATTCCATTTTTCGCTTTATTGTCGTCATTTTTCAAAAAAGATTTGTGTTTGATACTTTTTTTGGGTGGTTAAATCTTAGACAAAAAAATTTTGAATCTTTGAACTTTTTTTTATTTAAATTTGTTAAATTTATTTAATATTATTTGTTTAATTTTGTAAATGGTTAATTATTTTTTTCGATGTTAAATAAGTTTTATGTAATTTAACTAAGTCATTATGCATTTCTTTGTTAAGGAATAATTGAAAGCATGAAGTAATGAAATAAATCTAGAATTTCCATACACAACATAAAATTGGTGTACAACAAAGAAATCCATAAATTAAAAAACAAAATAGTGATGTAAGACAATATATAAATATATCATGTGAGATGCACAAAAGAAATCATCAGTAATGAAACATATTAATATTGAAATACTGATATCTCCACTTACTTCTTTGTGGTATGGCATCAGTTCCTAACGTATGTGATATGAAGTTCGAAGATCTCTCTTTTGTAGGTGATGATACATTATACACTCATCTATAAAACCCTCAATTATGCCCTCATTAATGTCCTTTAATACCTCAGATGCTGTGACTGTTTAGCTAGAATGTGTACTATAATGTTGTTGTGGTAGTGCAACTGATGGCATCCAATAATGATCAGCATAATGCAACATCGAGGGTGCAAAACTTATTGTCATTCTCAAAGGTAACTGTGGAAAGAATAACAGTGATGGTGTGGTTGTGTAGAGTATGTATGTTCTTTACTCCAATTCATAACAAATGATAACCATTATACATAAGAAGGAGCACTACTTGGACATAGAGTGGCGTGTGGTGATAAAATGCTTGGATATGTAACCAAGGACTGATCTATAAAAGTAGATGGTCCAAGATTTTGGCTCTAGGAAGAGAGACTAGCGCACAAGTATCATATTATCTTTATCACTATCATTAGCAACATACATGCTCTAATGGAATTGGTTTTATAGCTCCTTAATCTGGTCCACTACAAACTATAAGGGAATAATACATATCTAACAAATAATAATTGTAATGTCTTATGAAGCAGCGATCTTGAGTACGAAATAATAAAGATAACAAACTTATATACTCTAATTAATATAAAATTATAAAAATACAAAAAAAAACTAGTACTCTCTCTCTGAGCTCTAGGATAGTAGATCAATGGTGGATTTATTGGTGCCAACAACAAATATAGAGATAACCATGATTTTTAGTGTTGAATGCCAAAATATTTTTCAGGCCATGCCAAATGGATAGATGGTGTGTTTTTTTTTTTTTTTGGTTGGGGCCACCATATACCTGAGAAGATTTCTATCTAAATGATTGATACAATTTTCAAAGAATAATATACTTTCCCGAAAGATATAATATTACCTTAGAATGGTGTGGAAAAAGAAAATCACTATAATTTATAGATCTGCAGAACTGGGATTTTTTCCTTAACTTACGAGTGTAAGAGAAGGTTTATTTTAATTCTAGGATCTAGTATCTTTATGAGAGGGCTCCCTCATAATTAACTATATCTCAAGAATTACTCTTGAGAAAACTCTCAATTAAAGTTATACCTTATATTTTTCTTATTCATGAATGAATATTTATAGAATAAGAGGTTTGAAGACTTTGATAAATAGAATAAGTTTGGACAAATTTTGACTTCAATTGAACTTAGAATGATTTTAATCTGAGGGTTGAGCACAACATTTGACAGTCCGAATTGTATAGAGTTTAAATCAGGTTTGAGAAATAATTTAGATTTGAGATAGATCTTGAATTTGATTTGATTAAGGCTAAGTTTGAGTTTGATAAGATTGTAATTTGCTTGAATGTGGACTTTGAATTGGGTAAAGACAAGTTGAGGTTGATTTGGTCTAGTAAGATTGAGTTAAATTTGGTACGATTAGGTTACGCTTGATTTGATTGGATTTTATTAAGTTTGATTGGATTAGGTTAAGTCTAATTGGATTGGATTTAGGAAGATCATAGTCTAGGGGTAGGAATGGATATAGATTATTAAATGGAGGTAAAGTCCTAAATTAACCATCTCTAAATAGGAGGCTATAGGTGGACTAACTTAAATTTGGGAGTAACACACATTGTAAATATGCCAATGGCTTTCCATCATCCTGGGTACATTGGTAGCCTCAGACTATTAATAATACAAAAACAAGATTTCTCCGTATTGCCACAATAATGACTTAAGGTAGTCCTTCTTACAATAAAGTGATTTGATTACTCTCATTCATAGAATGAGCTACTTCATTCTCAGGTACTCGATAGTCTTTAAGGGTAGGAAAATTTATTTTATTTGTCCTAGTCCTTAAGTCTATCTATTCGGTACCTAGTAAACTAACTTAGGGCATCTAGGCAAAACTAATCTAGGGTATGTGTGGTATTAGGTTTTCATCTATATTAGCTATCCTAGCATCCCATTTTGGAGCTATCCTAGGATATGTTAATAAAAATTTAGAGTTGGTAATTTTTAGGTTTTTAGGGGTTTAATAATTATCAGGTGATTTGTTTTCTCCTAAATTTATCAGTTATGGTGCAAATCAGAGTTCTCTTAAGAATATTTTGGTTATTTTTCCATTCTAAATGAAGTTCTAGTTAAATTGTCGATCAGAATTTATTTTTTATTTCACCCTAAGGTTTTGTTTTCAACATAAAGTTTTTTTTCTACCTAAGGTTTTTTTCCCCCTTAAAGTTTTGATTGTAGTTGAGAGAGTATATTATGAACAAATAAGAGTAAATCTCTTCATTTAATGTATTCACATTTAAGACTTATTTGTGTTCTCATTTTTATAATAAAAATATTTTCAGGCAAAAGAAATCTTTTTTAAATAGTTTTATCATTCAAAAATATTTGAGATCCAAACTCATCTTTAAATGAATTATTTAAATTAAGATGACCTAGAACTTATTTAATGAAGAAGTCTAAGGCTACGAAGTCATACATTTTTGGGAATAATAATATTCATTATTGTAGTTACTTATTCTGGTGAATATATAAGTTTTGTCTATGCTAAGCAAGTAAAAGAGAGCCTAACAAGTTTATATATGCTTAGTTTTAATCTCTAAAGCTCAACGATTTTGAAGATATTTTCTTTTGAAATAGGTTGATTGAAAAATTTTTTAATCTCTTAAGCTTTAAAGAGAATATCTGTTTTGAAAAAATTTTTAATCTCTTAAGCTTTAAAGAGAATATCTGTTAAGAGGCATAAAAGTAAGCTTCCAAGAGAACTTTTTTTAAAGTTTTGGGACAATATCATTTTAAATTTTGAAAATAAAGCTTTCCTTTAAACTAACTTTCAATTAAGTTTTAAAAAAGGAATTTGAAAAGTCTACAAAGCATTTAAAAGAGAATGTTAATTCTTAAAAGATTTTCTCTCCACCGCTTTTAAGATTTGAAAAAGATTAAAAATTTCTCTCCTTTAACTTTTTCCAAAATTCAAAGTTTAAAATTTTTGGGCTCATTTAATTTAAATATTAAAATCATTTCAAGTGCTAATTAAATTTTAAAATATTTATATTTTAAAGTACTTTTAATTATGTTACAAAAAATTATTAAATAAAAATATTTATATTTTGAAAATATTTTTTTAATCACATTTAATTTTTTTATAAATATAAATATATTTTTTTCCTTTTAAAGGGTTTTAATGTGATTATAAGGCTCTCTCTACTCACTTAACTTCTAAGATCTTATTTTTTTCTCCTATATCTCTCATCCATTAATCAAATCCATGTACTATTATCCTATCTAGTGCCCATTAAACAAAACATGCTTAGCAAAAAGAAAGGTACAACAAGTAAGAAATCTCACATGCAATTCACCATATCAAAGACATGCAAATCATGCAATAGGCATCTCATGCAATTTATTCATCCATCATAGATTTTCCACTATTCATATGCTCTTACATGTATATTGCATTTGACATGAAAAGAAAGAAAATAAGATGTGTGTGTGTGTGTGTGTGTGTGTGTGTGTCTATATATATATATATATATATATATGCTAGCCTACCACATGAAACTAACATATGAATTTGGCATGAATAAAACAGAGTAACATCACATATGAAGATATGACATAGGGTAATCCTATGGCTTCTCATATTAACTTACATACAATTGTTATATATGTATACATATACAAACTCATATTATACTCATTCACAAAACATACACATAAATATTAATATCACACATTTTCATGCATATATCAATATTTGTTCACACACACCTCATATGTTCATAATAACATGCACATAAACAAACTTATAATATTTGAAAGTATATAAATATTTCCTTGCATCTTATCACATGGATACATATATACATATACAACACATAAATTTACACATAATCTCCTCTCCATTTAATGATTTTTTTTTTAATTTTAAATTTCAATAAAAAGTTTTGGCAGGATAAGTTTAAGTTGGTTAATTAATTAGATCATTTGTAGGTTGATTAGAAGTTCAACAGTTTGGTTAAATTATTAATAATTTAATCAAGAGTTTAAATAATTAATTAATTTATTAATGAGTAAATTAACTTAATTATTTAATTAAGTTATCAATGTTTTAATTAATTTTTTTAGTTGAGTTATTAAATTATTAAATTTTTAAATAATCTATTTAGTTGTTTGATTAAGTTACTAATTAATTGATTAAGTTTTTAATTAATTAATTAGTGTGTTATGTGTTAATTAATTTGAATAGTAGGTTAATTAATTTGATTATTGAATTGTAGGTTGAGTCAATGATTATTAAGTGGATTAAAAAAGGTTGTTGATAAGTTTTAATTTCAGTTTTGCTAATTAGAGGGTGTCTAAGGTCCGATTGAGGTAATTTAGGAATATTAACGAGGTAATTAAAGGGATTACTGAGGTTTAATGTTCGGTTAAGTAAATTAAGAGGAATAAAAGGTGATTATTGAGTGTTTAAGAAGTTATATTTTCAGTTTAGGTTAATTAGAATAAAATTTGGCTTGGTTAAATAATAATTTCATGGATTAAAGAGTTAATAATTAGATTTAGATTTCAGTTATGTTGAGTTTAGCACAATTAAGTTTAATTATGGAGAATTATGCAGAGGAAACAAGCAGAAAGCACAATAAAAACCCTACGAAAAAAAATTGGTTTTCACATAAAATACATGGTAAGACATGTAATTACATAAATTAACATCAAAATAAGACTTTAGAATGCATTAAGAGTGAAAATTTGATGATTTCATATAATTAGATTCTAGTTTGGTATAATAAAACATACCAATTGCCTAATAAAACATCATATTAACATTAAATATCATAATTAACATAATATCTCTATCATTTAGAACTGGAATTCTTTTATTTGGCATAAAGGAAGACAAAAAATGGTGATTATGTGTAATAATATGACTGCAACATATAAAAATGCAATTAGATAAGAACCGCTATGGTTACATGCAAAGAACAATTTTGACTTTAAATGAACATATAAACATGATATTTTTATGAATAACATTATGAGAACATTAATAAAACATCAGAATTAAATGCCCTTTTATTTGAATGAAGAATATTCATGGATTTGAAAATTTTTTAAAATAGAGTGGGGAATTTTGAAACAATTTGCATGAAAGCATGGAGAAATGATTTATCCTTAAATTCACATGGGGAAGAATGATTTATACCATGGCTTTAATGCGTTTGAATTCTTTAATTTATATACATTAAATTTGGTGATCTTCCTTGCTTGATCTCAATGCATTGATGAAGGATTTTTAATGGTGATTTTGATTTTGGCTTGAGGAAGAAGTTTTTTTTTTCGGTTTTAATTTTTGAGGTGAGAGAAAATGCAAAAAGAATTTGATAGAGGAGGTAGGGAATTTCATGAATGTGGAGCGGGAGGGCAGTTGTGGCATGATATTAGAGGGATAAGGAATGTTATGTCTGATAAAGTGGAGGTAATCAGAGAGTTGGGAGTTTAGTTGGAATGAGGAGTGACTAAGATGAAGAAGGGAGTTAAATTTTGAATTTAGTGGCTAGGATTTGTTTAAATTGGAGGGGGAATTCAGTTTCATATAAATTTAGTCAATAGAATGAGAACACTAGGATAGATGAGGTGTCAATAAGGAGACAATTTGATGAAGAATTGAATCAAAGGTGATGATCTAATTGCAAAGTTGTAATTTAGGCCAAATTTGGAAAGTGAGAGTCACAAATTTCATAACTTGACATAGAAAAATGAAATAAATTAAAATTAATATTCCAAATTGAAGAGGACAAAATAATGATTTCAATGGTCCAAACAGTTTAAAAATGTAGCTGTATAGCCAATGTTATGGCCATTTAAAGTTCAAAGTTGGTTGGAAAGGTGGTTATGGTGGTTGAGAAGTTGCCTTTGACCAAAAAACTGACTTAGGTCCAAATGATAGAGATAAATTGAAGGCATTTAGTGGTCTAGTTGTTTTGGCCAATTCAAGCTTGATAGAGATATAATTTATCAAAGTGGGCCCCACCCTAAGAGATAAAATGGTTAATTTTGACCAAAAATTATTAATGGATTTTATTGATCTAAATCATGTATTGTCAAGTTTAGAACAACTTTTGTTGAATATTGGAGATGATTTAAATTCTATGAAAGGCATTATGGTCAATTTATCATTTATCTCTCCTAATTATCATTTTCTCTCTCCTGATTATTTTTGCTCAAAAGGTGCTCAAATGGGGTTGAAACTTAGCACAAAAGAACTTAATTGAAAGATTTTTATGACATGGACACAATGGTGAAGTCTATTTTCAAAAATAATGATTTGTTGAAAATTTTTATGGAGGATCATGCGTAAAAAACCTAAGTACATAGCTTTGCATAAAAATTATTTCAATTCATCATCAAAGTAATTTGCATGGTCTTTATTAATAATAATAAACCTCATTTTAAAATACATTTTGGAGCCTTACAATGAATTCAGGAGAGAAAATAATAATTCTAGGTTTAATCCAGATTCAACTGAAGTGAAGTCTAACCAAGTTTTAGTAAGAAAAAAATAGGGTTGATAAAAAATGATGCCAACAATATAGTGTTGTTCAGATGAGAGGAATGATAGAGAATAGAGAGAATAAGAGAGTAAGCAACATATAGTATTAATTCTCTTGAAATAGATTCAGTAGTCTTTCCTGAAAAAATGACTCCCTATTCGTAGATTATAGGAGGAGTCTAGTTAATTACATGTTTATCCCTCACTTAATAGGAATGTTACAAGTGATTGATGAGTCATTACACATTTACATATTGTAACCAACATTGGTATCTTTCAACTATGGTAATTAATGTTAGCACCATTTCATTTTTGTAACTGCTACTAACACTTTTTCATATTTATAATCATCTGACATGGTCACTTGATCATCGTTCTATTGTCTAAAGTTCTTCGATAGATAGATAGATCATCGATCAACTTCCATTGGTGGAACTTTTATTCCTTGGGGCCACCATAACCTCAAAATATTTCTATCTAAATATTTGGATACGACATTCCAAAAATAATATACTATCCTGAAAGATAGAAATATCATCTTATATTAGATTTAATCATTCAAATGAGAAAAATATTTAGGATTTATGAAGATGCAGAACCACGATATGTCCTTTACCTTATGATGGTAAGATAAGCTTTATTTTATTTAGGGGTATGGTATCCATATGAGGGTTTGGTCATTGTTAATTAGATCTTAAGAATTACTCTAGAGAAAACACTTAATTAAAGTTATGCCTTATATCCCTTTTATTCATTAATGAATATTTATGGATTGATAAAGTTCAAAGACTTTAACAAAAAAGGATAAGTTTCGACAAAGTTTGTTTTCACTTTAGCTTCAAAATGATTTACACTTAGGTTTTAGCCAAACATTTGACAGTCAAAATGATATATAGTTTGAATCAAGTTTGAGAAACAATTTGGATTTGAGTTGGAGCTTGAATTTGAATTAGATTTGAGTTGTGTTTGGATTAGAATTGATTTAGATTTAGAATTTGAATTAGGTAGAGGCATGTTAAGTTGGTTAAGTATGGGTTGATTTTGGATTTAAAAAAGTTAGGTTTGATCTTGTTAGGATTGAGTTGAGTCTAAGAAGGTTGGATAAGTTTGACAGAATTAAGGTGAATTGACTTAGGTAACATTTTAGTCCAAAGGGTAAGAAAGGGTAATAGATTTATAGATGGAGGTGAAGCTTTAACAATATCTTTAAATTAAAAACTACAGACGGACTAATCTAAATTTGTGAGTAACACACTCAATGAAGATGTCCATGGCACTCTATCATCCTGGGAACATTAATAGTCTCAGACTATTAACTGGTCGAATAACTAATGCTCTCCCTTATCGCCATAGAGGTGACTTAAGTAGTCCTTATCGCTATAAAGTGGTTTTTTGTATCTTCATCTATATCACAGGCTACTTCATTCTAGGATACTCGATAGACTTTGCGGGTAGGTTAATTTATTTTATATGCCTAATCCTTAAATCTACTTATTGGATACCTACTAAACTAACCTAGGACTTCTAGAATAGACTAATTTAGGGTGCGTGTGGTTCTGAGTTTTCATCTACGTTAGCTATCATAGGGGTCATAATTTGGAGTTATGTTAGGGAGTGATTATAAAAATTTAGAGCGGTCAAAATAAAGTTTTTAGGGGTTTAATATTTATTTGATAACTTGTTTTCTCCTAAAATTATCAGTTATGCTCACAAATCAAAATTTTTGAAAGTGTTTCTTGGTTATTTTTCCATTCTAAGTGAAGTTCTAGTCAAATTGTCTATCAAAATTTGTTTTTTCATCCTAAGATTTTGTTTTCTCCCTAAGGTTTTGTTTCCCTTCTTTAAGGTTTTTATTTTGTTCGTGATAGTATATTGTAAACAAATAAGACTAATTCTCTTAATTTAAAGACTTTACACTTATGAATTTTTCGTATTCTCATTTATAAAATAAAAAATTATTTTCATATAAAAGAAAGATTTTTTGAAATAAATTTTATCATTAAAAAACATTTGAGAAATAAACTCATCTGTATTTTCATAATTTAAATTAAAATACCCAAAACTTAAATAATCTACAAGTCTAAGTCCATGAAATCATACATTTATGGAGAGAAATGTATTCATTCATGTAGCCAGTTATTCTAGTGAATATATAAGTCTTGCCTAGGCTAGGCAAGTAAAAGAGAGTCTTGCTTGAAGCTAAAAGGTTTTGAAGATATTGTCTTTCAGAAGGAGGTTATTTGAAAAGAATTTTAATCTCTTAAACCTTAAAGAAAAGATATCTTAAGAGGCTTAAAGTAAGCTTCCAAGTGAACTCCTTTTAGAAGAAGTCTTAAAGTTTTATGAAAATATCTTTTTATGTTTTGAAAAGAAAGTTTTCTTTTAAAATAGCTTTCTATTGAGTTTTGAAAAAGGTAGTTGTTTATTTTGAAAAAGTGTAGAAAACTTTTAAAATAGAAGGTTAATAAACAATTAAAAAATATTTTCTTCAAACACTTTTAAGATTTGAAAATTATTATAAATGTTTCTCCTTAAGCTTTTTCTATCCTTTAAAAGATTAAAATTTTAAGCTCATTTAATTTAAATATTAAATTTTTTTAATGGGTTAATTGAATTTTAAGAGATTTATATTTTAGAGTGTTTTTAATTATAATAGAAAAGTTTTAATTTAATTGGATTATTTGTATTTTGAAAATATTTCATTTTGAACACATTTAATTTGTGTGTGTGTGTGTGTGTGTGTTCTATTTGAAATGGTTTTAATGTGATTACCAGACTTTCTCTGTTCACTCAACTTCCACGAGCCTTATTTCCTCCTTTATACCTCTCATCCATTAATCAAATTCATTCACCATTATCATATCTAATGCCCATTAAACACATGCTTGCTAAAAACAAAGGTGCAACAAGCAAGCAATCAACATACAATTTATCATCAAGGACATGCAACATGTAGCACATAATCCATGTAATTCATCCACCCATTACAAATTTTCACTATTTATAGGATTTTATAGGCATAAGCACATCACATTGATGAAAGAAATAATATTAACTAAACAACATATTAAGTGAATTATCCATAGGGCTTTCTTTAAGGACTCACATGCATATAATTATTCATACAAGATTATATATATATATATATAATACATACATTAAAACATATAACTATACATATATGTATGCATAAAGCACGCATTGATATATAATTATACATATATGTTAATTATAGACATTAATTTAAATTAATACATGAATTTTAGATAAAATACATGTCCATTTGCACACATATAAATATTTTTTACCTCTTTTACATCATAATGAGATTAAATTTAAGTTAGTTTTGATTTGGGTTAAGTTTGACTTAAGTCTTGTTTGAACTTGGACTTGAGCATGATTGGCTAAGGCTTACCAGAATTGGCTAGGAGTTGGCCTTGATTTGCCTGGAAATGGGCTAGGCAGACTAAGATTTGGCAAGTGTTGACTAAGGATTTGTTTGGATTTGAATGGATTTAGCCTGCACTAGCTAGGATTTGGCAAGTTTTGAATAAGGACTTATTTAGATTTGCTTGAATTTAGCCTCGACTAGCTAGGATATGGCAAGTGTTGGCTGGATCTTGCAAATCTTGGCCTGTGATGGCTAAGTTGGCAAGTTTGGCAAGAGCTAGCTAGATATGGTAGATCTTGGCCAAATTAACAAGTTTTGGCAAGTGCTGACAAGTCTTAGCTACATCTAGCAGATCCTGGCCAAGCTGGAAAGTTTTGGCAAGCTTAGACAAGTTTTGGTTAGATCTGGCAGATCCTAACTATGTTGGTAAGTTTTGACAAATTTGGCTAGTTTTCTAATTCTCTTAATTTAAAGACTTTACACTTATGAATTTTTCGTATTCTCATTTATAAAATAAAAAATTATTTTCATATAAAAGAAAGATTTTTTGAAATAAATTTTATCATTAAAAAACATTTGAGAAATAAACTCATCTGTATTTTCATAATTTAAATTAAAATACCCAAAACTTAAATAATCTACAAGTCTAAGTCCATGAAATCATACATTTATGGAGAGAAATGTATTCATTCATGTAGCCAGTTATTCTAGTGAATATATAAGTCTTGCCTAGGCTAGGCAAGTAAAAGAGAGTCTTGCTTGAAGCTAAAAGGTTTTGAAGATATTGTCTTTCAGAAGGAGGTTATTTGAAAAGAATTTTAATCTCTTAAACCTTAAAGAAAAGATATCTTAAGAGGCTTAAAGTAAGCTTCCAAGTGAACTCCTTTTAGAAGAAGTCTTAAAGTTTTATGAAAATATCTTTTTATGTTTTGAAAAGAAAGTTTTCTTTTAAAATAGCTTTCTATTGAGTTTTGAAAAAGGTAGTTGTTTATTTTGAAAAAGTGTAGAAAACTTTTAAAATAGAAGGTTAATAAACAATTAAAAAATATTTTCTTCAAACACTTTTAAGATTTGAAAATTATTATAAATGTTTCTCCTTAAGCTTTTTCTATCCTTTAAAAGATTAAAATTTTAAGCTCATTTAATTTAAATATTAAATTTTTTTAATGGGTTAATTGAATTTTAAGAGATTTATATTTTAGAGTGTTTTTAATTATAATAGAAAAGTTTTAATTTAATTGGATTATTTGTATTTTGAAAATATTTCATTTTGAACACATTTAATTTGTGTGTGTGTGTGTGTGTGTGTTCTATTTGAAATGGTTTTAATGTGATTACCAGACTTTCTCTGTTCACTCAACTTCCACGAGCCTTATTTCCTCCTTTATACCTCTCATCCATTAATCAAATTCATTCACCATTATCATATCTAATGCCCATTAAACACATGCTTGCTAAAAACAAAGGTGCAACAAGCAAGCAATCAACATACAATTTATCATCAAGGACATGCAACATGTAGCACATAATCCATGTAATTCATCCACCCATTACAAATTTTCACTATTTATAGGATTTTATAGGCATAAGCACATCACATTGATGAAAGAAATAATATTAACTAAACAACATATTAAGTGAATTATCCATAGGGCTTTCTTTAAGGACTCACATGCATATAATTATTCATACAAGATTATATATATATATATATAATACATACATTAAAACATATAACTATACATATATGTATGCATAAAGCACGCATTGATATATAATTATACATATATGTTAATTATAGACATTAATTTAAATTAATACATGAATTTTAGATAAAATACATGTCCATTTGCACACATATAAATATTTTTTACCTCTTTTACATCATAATGAGATTAAATTTAAGTTAGTTTTGATTTGGGTTAAGTTTGACTTAAGTCTTGTTTGAACTTGGACTTGAGCATGATTGGCTAAGGCTTACCAGAATTGGCTAGGAGTTGGCCTTGATTTGCCTGGAAATGGGCTAGGCAGACTAAGATTTGGCAAGTGTTGACTAAGGATTTGTTTGGATTTGAATGGATTTAGCCTGCACTAGCTAGGATTTGGCAAGTTTTGAATAAGGACTTATTTAGATTTGCTTGAATTTAGCCTCGACTAGCTAGGATATGGCAAGTGTTGGCTGGATCTTGCAAATCTTGGCCTGTGATGGCTAAGTTGGCAAGTTTGGCAAGAGCTAGCTAGATATGGTAGATCTTGGCCAAATTAACAAGTTTTGGCAAGTGCTGACAAGTCTTAGCTACATCTAGCAGATCCTGGCCAAGCTGGAAAGTTTTGGCAAGCTTAGACAAGTTTTGGTTAGATCTGGCAGATCCTAACTATGTTGGTAAGTTTTGACAAATTTGGCTAGTTTTAACTGGATTGGCTAAAGTTGATTTGATTTGACTAAAGTTGACTAGATTTGATTAAAGTTGACTTAATTTGACTAAAGTTGACTTTAATGGGTTAATTAAGTTGTTTATTGGTTAATTAAGATTTTAGTTAGTTAATTAAGCTATTTATGGATTAATTAAGTTATCAAATAATTAATTAAGGTTGTAAAAGGTTAACTACAATTTTAATTGACTAATTAAATTATTTACTTTTTAATTTCCTATTAAATGATTAAAATTAGAATGCTTTGACATCTAACTCCAACAAAGGCATCAAAAACTTGATGACCAAAAACTTATCGAGAAGTAAGTCAGTCGATAGTGTAAGTATATGTGTTAAGTAATAATTCAGTTAAAAAGAATGACATATGAATCCCACAAGGATAGTGCCAAAATATTTCTAACAGACAAAGCTATAGTTCACTGAACTTCTTAGTCTAGTTTGATAGTCAAAATCAAGAACGTATAACGATTCTAAAAAGGCAGTAAGATAAATAGTAGGTGACATATCTCAAAGGTGAGAAAGCTGGTATGCGATGGAAATGACAAGTGATGGAAATAAGTTTTTTCAGATATGTAAGGTCATACTCCCATGACACTGGTCAAGTGATTTTATGATGTTCTTCTATAGAACCCACACCACTATTTTCAACTAGAGATATTATTTTCTCTTTATGTCTATGCCTAGGTTAAAAGAAGAATGAACATCATCATATTGTTACGAAGCACGTATTCAGTAGACTATTCCCGAGATTCCTCAGATCCCATATCTAGGTTGCAAAATCCGAAAGTGTATATGTTTCATATACTACGGTTTCTATGGTTAACCAATATCATTTCGTTATGCAATGGCCAGGAGTCAGCTTCACAAAATATTTTTAACATTTAGATCGGCCAAATCAGGAGTAGAAGAAGATCAGAGGTTATACTATCAACTTCAGAAGTTTATGCAAGAAAAAAACATTGAAGAAATAAATATTCATAGAAAAAAATAATGAGAAAACCGCATGCCTTACATCATCAAAGTAAGAAACAAAATTGATTACAATGCATGAAAATGAGAAAATATAAGTGTTATGATTTCGAGCATAAAATTGGAATACAGTGCAAGTGGTACAAAAATACTTTCACTGGCACCACGATCCCCTTCGTTCAATACATGCTCTCATACATCTCTCACACACTTGCACTCAATCTCTCCTTTAAATCTTATCCAACTCACCATTTCACCCATTTTGACTTCGGTTTGTATGATCAACACTTATTACCTGCAAAATACCATAAGAACATTCCACAAGCATAAAATCATGAGGTGAAATAGCAGGTAATAAGAATGGTAAAATATAGGTAAAATCACATAAAATTGACTTATGTCAGTTCCATGACCCACTTTAGGAATCAACCAGAGTGTTATGGCCAAGTCAGCAAAAGTTTGAGTGGATAGTAATTACTCTGATTGGGTTTGTTTGAAAATACGGTCAAACCTATGAGCAAAAATAATTAAAGTAAATGTTAAATTTTTTATAATTGGATACCTGACCTCGACTCTCTTGAGGACCCGATTGGTGCAATAGACATGGTAATGCTTTCCCAAATTTTCTTGAACTAAGACAGAATTGATGGCTTTCAAGCCAACACCCAAGTATAACAAAAGTTCCTTCTTTGGCTTCGAGCTCTGCAACAAATGAGGTGAGACTAGCGACTACTTTAGACTTTGGAAAGATTGTTCACATTCTATCAGCAATTCAAATTTCTTGGCCTTCCATAGTACTTCAAGGAAATTGATACATTTGTCACTATATTTATACATGAATCTGCTAAATGTTGCTATTCAACCAGTCAACTTCTGCACTTTGTTTTATGTTGAGAATTCATATCTAGAAGTCCCTTTGCTTTCTCAGAATTGGCCTTTATATCCTCGGGCATCATAAGATATCCCAAGAACTTCCTGGTTGTACTTCAAGGGTACATTTTAATGGATTTAATTTTATGCTATATATTCTGTGGTTTGAAAGGTTCCTTTTGAGTGTTTTATATGTTGTTTGGTTGACCTACTTCTAACCAGGACATCATCAGCATAAACTTCAATATTTTTCCTTTCGATCTGAAAATATTGCATCAATGAGACGGTAGTAATTAGCACTAGCATTTTTTAGCTGAAAGAGCATTTTAATATAACAATATAATCCTTTGCTCCTAATAAAAGTGAACTTCTTAGCAATGATCGGGTGCATCTTGATTTGGTGGTGGCTGGAGAAAGCGTCCATAAAACTAATGACTAAATGTTTGACAGAGGGCAGCCATCCTTGGGTCAAGTTTCATTCAAATTTGTGTAGTCCACGAGCATCCTTCACTTGTCGTTAGAATATGCACCATAACTACATTAGATATCCATGAGGGATATTAAACCTTCTAGAGGTAGCTTTCCTCCTTGAGCTTCTATGCTTTCTCAATATTTAACTCTGTCAGGGTTATGGAAGATGATTGAATCTTTTATTTTATAGGCTGGGTGGCTGAGATGAGATTGAATCAATGACAAGTCACGTATATGGGGTGCTTTGCATCTTAGCCGCTGACTAGGCGAAGGTATCATAGTGCTCTTGGAGAGTCTGAATCAGTGAATTACTGTGTGTTGCATCAAAAGTATCACTGATTAAACAAACTATACCAAGCTTGCTGAGGTTGGTGGGGATCTCGATGATGGTTTTGCCAGTTTCAAGCCTCCCTTCCCATAGGTGTTAGATGTCCAACGCTTCTTGCTCCACGCTACCTACCAATAACAGGTAGCACGTCCAAGACTGTTCCAGATTCTCATGCAAAATCACGATTTCCCTGTCACACATAAATTTCACCATCACAGTTTTTGTAGATGCCATTGCTCAAAAGTTGTTTAGCAGTGAGTGACCGAAGATCACACTGTATGTTGGTGGTGCGTCCACCATCAAGAAGTCATCCATATTAGTGAATTGGTTGCCACCCTCAACCCAGGTCTGATAAACCAATTATTTTAGCATGTTAAAATGAAAAGAGCTCAACTCACTGCAAAACAAACTTCTACATATTCTACATAAATAATCAGAACTGAAGGTTCAAATAAAAAAAAACTTTAGAAGACGCAAGTCCAACACCACAAAAATTAATGTAACAAAATATTTGTTCAGTCAAACCTATAACCAAAACAAAGAGACTCCAACCAAATTCTAAGAAATTAATATCCTAGTAAAAGAAGCATACTTTAAAGTTGTCTTATAAAAGGCAACAATTTATGAAAAAAAACCTAAAAGCATCTCAAATAGCAGTTTAACTTTCATTAAAGGGTTGAAAAAGAATTTCAGAAATTTTAGAATTTTAGCATTTTAACTACCTCATCAAACTATTCAATAAGAATTTTAGCATTTCTTCTATCCCTGAGTTATTGGAACAAAGTAATTTCCTTACTTCTGCTAACAAGATGGAATGAATTACTAAGAATATGATGATTAATCGATTAAAATTTGAATGCATGATGCAAACCTCAAAAATTTGAATGCATCGTGCAAACCTCAGAAATTTATATTTCACTTTTAATCGGCCGGTCTCATACGGATTAGGAAGTTATTCATTAGATCAACATTGATCAAACAAAAGGTGTACAAGTTGTGTGTTGACTCGTAATATTGAGATCAACAGAAAAGCCACTGATTATTGGCTGAAAATCAGTTGGTAACCAGCATTTTCAGTCGGAAAATTAGCTTACAGTTTAGTTAGAGACAAATCAATCTTTGATGAAAAAAGGCTTGGTCGGAATAGAAATAGTAGTAGATAAATTCCATCCAAGGGTGTAAACGAGACCAATCGAGGTCAAGCCGACTTGTTTATTATAGAAGAGAAAAATAACATTATTTTAATCTAGTATTATTATAAAATGATAAAAAGAATGAATAATTATGAGCTAAATAATAAAAAAATTAATACATAAAATATTAAATATCATTATTTAAATATTTTTAATAATTTAAAGCTAAAGATTTAAAAATAATATATTTTGAGCGGCTCACTAGCTAACGAGTCGAGTCGAAGTTGGCTTGAGCATAGCTTGTTAGCATCAAGCCCGACTCATAAACTACTTATCGAGTTGAGCTAGAATTAGCTCACGAATCGGCTTAGGTCACTTACACCTCTAATTCTGCTATTTACTGACTGATTAATTTAGTTGCTAAGTATGAACGATTAGCGGCCGCATATTTAGTCGCCAAGGTAATTTTGACTGAAAAAATGTGACAATTACTCAACGGTGGAATAACGGATATCTATTCCATCGAAAAGATTAGTGGTTGGGCTTTCGACCAATTAGCAGGTGAATTGTTGACCGAGTAGTGGCTAAATATTCAAAGTACTACTTTAGTGTCAAAGGTTTTCCATAACAACAAATCCAAAATTTTAACTTTTATACAACAATCAAACATTTCATATCACATTAGAAATACCATCAACCTAAACATTTAAAAAGTAAAATTCAAATTTTCATGCATATATATGGTGGTTTGTTGATGTCGGAATTAAAGTTTAGGCACAAGATATGTAAATACTTAAGAACATTGCTATTTATAACATAAATAAAAATTCAACACTTTTTTCATCCAAAATCAAATTAAAGATGTTAGATATGAAATTTTTATTCACAAATGTAAACATTGAAATTTGAAGAAATCCAATTAAAACATGGGGCAATTACATACATAGCCTCATAACCCTATTTTATCTTATTTTTAAACCCGAAGCTCAATCATCAGATTTCACCAAAAAAAAACCCTAAACAACAACCCATAAAGAGTTGGTTCGGTGTGCCTCTACTCATCATCAAGAGTAGGAACCGAACCACCTCCGAGAGCAACAAAGTTGATGTCAATATCCACCTTGAGCTCCTATGCCTTGGATCTGGTCTGACAACTGGACGTAAAATTAGTCACAAAGAAATGGTTTATGCACACGTCTTACTTTTAATATTATACTTGACATTAATTTTAAATGATGTCAATGTTATAATTCAATGTAATTCCTTTTCAATAACTATATGTTATTAGACCAACATGACAATCATATATATTTTTTTTGCATGATTTTCTTTGGATACTATTTAATTATAGCCAACAAATATCATGAAAATATTTTTATTTTGGGAACATTTTGGAGCAAAATTCTTATAAAAGAATGAACATACCCTCGTTCATTGAGTTTGATTTATATTTCCATGTAAAATCAAACAATTTTTTGTAATTTTTATGTAAGTATTTATTTTATATCAGCATTATATTACTAAATTGTAAGTTAACTAAGAAAAATATTTGCTTGGGTGAACTGCCTTGGTCTACTAATAAGGGATTATATACTAATAAAAGGTTACCTATACGGATATATATATATATATATATATA
>NW_018220737.1:98692-99147 GCF_001263595.1 Phalaenopsis equestris
CTCCAATACACAACATAGAGTTAGGAAGGTTTCCAAAATTTTACTTTTCCAGCTCTATATACATAAATGCTCTGACATGCATTTTGAGTTGCAGGTGGTGGAACGAGAAGACTACTAGGTACACTTTTTGCAGTTTACCGCATTTTACAGTCTTTCTTGTACTTTCTTACCGCGCTTTTATTCATTTATATACCTGCCTAGAAAATATAAAATTGCATAAATCATCCCCACAACATTTCAAAATATAAAACAACTTAAAATTTAATCACAAACATCATACAAAATACAACTTCAACTAAATTAATATGTCTCTGTTGGAAAATCGGGAACCTCTCAGAGGAGGTAACCTACGGTTGCTAACGAGGCTTCCCACGGTCTAAATGAAATTATGGAACTCATTAAGTTGAGTTTAGTAAATTCATTTGGACTAAGTGATTCCAATAGAAAATAGTGGT
>NW_018220737.1:100031-171162 GCF_001263595.1 Phalaenopsis equestris
TATATATATATAAGTTGAGGTGGAATAAAGCAAATATCATTACCAAAAGAAAAAAATATTCTAAAAAATATCTAAATATAAAATTATAATTAATTAACTTTATAAAGTTAAAAACGTAAGTGATGATTTGAACATTGAGAGACTTAAACTAAAGTAGGGCCAAAATATAAAAGGTATATTGTATTTTTTTTCTTACATTTTTTAACTATAACTTGCTAACCTACAAAAAATGTACATAAACTACACAATAAGTAAGAAAAATGCAATTATAAACTATAAAATAAAATTTAACTAGAATATTTTTTCCGACACAAAAATTACCAACTTCTAAGAAACTCAAAATTTGATGTCCCTACATTCCATATATATTGAGAACTAGCGAGAGAGTGAGAGGGAGGTAGCAAAAAAGTGGAGGTGGGAGGAGAGGGTAAAAGGGAGTGGAAACGAGAGTGGAAGTGGGAGAGGGAGAGGGAGGAAGTAATAGGTGAGAAAATGGGATGGGAGGAGGGCGGTTTAAATAGTCGGTGGTACGTCACAACCAAAACCACCCAAAGCAAGTTTCACTTCATAACCTGATAAGGAAAAGGTGAAGTGCACATCTCTTATAATTATATATGGGGTAATATGTATGTACACTACTAGAATATTCAACACTAAACAAATATACACATCTTGTACTAATTTGAAAGGTAATGAAAAGAATTATATGCGATCCCTATTCAATCAAAGCCCTAGCACAGCTGAGAGCTATCATATATGAAGAGCACAAGTTCTTAATACCTTTTCAGCAAATGGTTTTCTGGGTTTCTTACAAGGAAGCACTCCATGCCCGCCTAAATCTGTCTCTTTTAGTGAAGATAACCTAACATCCAATCAACAATATTCAAGTTGGATCCTCATTGGTCAAAACCTGACCGCAACATTGCTTTCCATTATTTGTTCTGAAATTTTGCCTTACATGCTCCACCTATCCAGCATCATTGAAATTTGAAGTACCTTAGCTAAACGTCTCCAACCAACAAATAGATCGAGGCTTATTTAGTTGAAAAACGAGCTCCACAACCTTTCGATCAATACAAAATCCATGACTCAATACCTTTTTGCCATCAAAACTCTGGTGGATAATATATTGGCAACAGGAGGACATCTAGATTGAGATGATATCATCATATACAAGTTGAACGGACTGCCATCGAACTATCAAGCATTCAGGAGACCTATTCACACACAATTACAACATATTGAGCTTGACAACTTCTATGTCATATTGTGCAGTGAGGAAATCAATAAAGCCCCCGATCAACACAAATTGGGGATCTCGGCTAACCTGCAAATGGCAATGAATGCCTGCCGAGGACGACAAAACAACCCATCACGTGATCATGCAAGAAATAAGCCACTTACATCTACACGATCAAAATCAAGCCGCATTTCAACCCTCTCTCCAGTTGTCTGCCAAATATGTAATAAATTAGACCATTCAACTGTGAACTGTTGGCACCGTTCGAACCTCGAATAGACACCCACCAACAGGAAATTAGAAGCAGAATTGTCATGGGTTCTTGATTCTGGAGCAACAACTCACCTTACGACAAACCTCAATCAGCTGCAACTAGCCACACTAACTGAAGGATCTAAAAAAGTTCTTGTGGGAAATGACCAACCCATAGAGGTGAAACACACAATAAATGGTATTCTTTCTACACTAAATCACTCCATTTGCCTTTCTTCTATATGCCATGTACCATCCCTTTCCCATAATTTACTCTTCATTTATAAACTAATTGAGGATAGTAACATTGCTATTATTTTTGTAAATGTGATTTTTTCTACTTCGTGGCCCTAGCTCCAAGGGGCTTTAAATGATTCTGACCTCACACTAACATCAACCTACTTCTGGTACCCATCAAACTTTGTCTACCTCCATACAAACATCTACATTATGACACAAAAGGCTTGGACATCCTCATCCAGACACCCTACATCATGTCTCCAAGTCTCAACCGACACTTGGAATCAATTATCATTTTTCTTTATGTAATAGTTGCTAATTTAGCAAGATTCATAAACAACCTTTCCCATCAAGTTCCTCCACCATGTATATACCTTTACAACATATACACTCAGATGTATGGGGTCCATCCCTAATATTATCAAATCAAGGTTTTCATTATTATGTGATTTTTATTGATTACTACTCTAAATTTTGTTGGCTATATCCCCTCAAACATAAAACTGAACCATCACAAATATGTTTTCAATTCCTCAAAATGGTTAGTAATTAAATCAATACAACCATAAAATTTCATAGTTGGCTATATCCCCTCAAACATAAAACCGAACCATCACAAATATGTTTTCAATTCCTCTAAATGCTTAGTAATTAAATCAATACAACCATAAAATTTCATATCTGATATCAACAGTGAATACATCAAATCTAAACTCAAATAAGCATTTCATCAACAAGGAATTATTCACTAATTTTCTTGCCCATATACACCCCAAAAAAATGAATTGGTTGAATGTAAATATCGTCACTTAATCGAGACCACCTGAACCCTATTGCATGATGCGTCACTTTCACTCAAATTCGGGCTTAAAGCACTTCTTACCGTCATTTACCTCATCAACTGCATTCCGTTCAATCAGTACCAAATCACTAGTTGACCTTCATACCGTTCAATCACTTCCAAACGAAACGACTATGTTAGAAACATAAATTTTTGGGTATTGAAGTCTCAAGGAAAACACACTCAATATTTCTGAGTCAACATTACCTTGCCAACATCCTTTTAGAGATGGCTATGACGAGATGTAAACCAGTCTCCACCCCTCTTCCAAGTAAGAAACTTGAAACACCAAACACTACATCACTTTTGGACAATCCTGCAAAATACAGGAGGGTTGTGGGCGCTCTACAATACCTCACAATTACAAGATCGGATCTCTCTTTTTTGATAAATTAATATGCGAACATATGCATAAACCTATAATATCTCACTTCCAATTACTTAAATGCCTCGTCCGCTATCTACAAGGCACACTTGACTATTGCATCCTCATCACACGTGGAGAACTTTTTCAAACATTCTCAGATGCTGATTAGGTTGGTGATGTGGTGAACCACAAATCTACTACTGGGTTCTGTTCTACACTTGAAAAGACTCCTATCTCTTGGACAGTGAAGAAACAACAAACCGTAGTAAGATCATCAACGGAAGCAGAATAATGTGTCTTAACCTCAACTATAGCAAACATAATATGGCTTCGTCATCTTCTAATGGAGCTCGGGGTTCCTCGATCCCAACTGAGAATGGTACTTTGCGATAATATATCGACCATGACACACGCCAACAATCCGGTCTATCTTGCAAAGATAAAACATATCGAAATTGACTATCATTTCATTTGGGACCATCTTCCAAATATAGATTCAATATATTCCTACCCAGGACCAAACAGGTGACATTTTCACTAAAGCACTTACTAAACCAAAGTTCAATTACTTTAGATCCAAGATTCAGGTTCTTTCCGAGATCTATCATCTTGAAGGGATCACAACGGCAAGTTCCACTACACAACCTGACATGGAAAAGGTGAAGTGCATCTCTCATAACTACCTAGGTGTAATTAGGTAATATGTACTTACAACTAGTAGAATATTCAGCACTCAACACATATACTCATCTGGTACTATTCTGAAAGGTAATGAAAAGAATTATCTGCAATCCCTATTCTCCTCCTGCTTTAATATATGCCAATTTTTTTTTTTAAAATATTAATTCAATGTAGTTGCGCATTGTTTGTCGGATTTCTAAAAAGAAATCATGTTCATGTAGCACAATTTTATTTTTAAAAATTTAATTTAAATTATTAAGCAATATTTTAAATTTCTTATATTTTAAAATTTTGCAAAAAAATATTACTATAAAATAAAATTTAGACAAAGTGAGTCTCTTAGAGGGCTGATGTTTCAGGTAATCATATCATTTGCAAGGATCATGTTGAGTTCGATTCATCCGAGAATCGAAATCCTGGGAAGAATTCCAGGCTCAAATATCTTTTGCAACAAAAGACAATATCCGGTTGCTTCCTTAGTGCCAGGCCTTCTGATATTTCATATTGGCACATCCTTCCTTTGCTTCCTGAATGCTAATTTCACCAAAGAAAGGTACGTTACATACATCAACACATTAGAAGGATGGAAGCAAAGCGAGGTACAACAAACGTTACATACAGCAACACATTAGAAGGATGGAAGCAAAGCGAGGTACAAAAACATATAAATTTTATGCCTAAAATAAACCATAACTATTTATGTAACAGAATCGGAAGCTATGTGATGGAAGATGAGAAACTACACAAAGACAACAATGAAGAAAAAATCAAATACGTAGTTATTGAGATGTCAAGTAAGAACTATAAACAAAGTATTAGTATTTCATATTCCATCATCTCTCCTTTACCGATGACTTGAACTTGTTACAGATGTCAGACAACAATGAAGAAAAAATCAAATTTGTAGTCATTGAGATGTCAAGTAAGAACTATAAACACAGTATTAGTATTTCATATTCCATCATCGCTCCTTTACCGATGACTTGAACTTGTTACAGATGTCATGAATATTGATTCATCCGGGATCAGAGCAGTGGAAGAAATACATAACAGTCTTGAATCTCTTGGCATACAGGTGAGATTTATGAGTTGAGAGATTGCTAAAATTTTATGCTAATCGGATTGTACTAAGCAATAAGTAATTGTATCTTAATTTGTTATAGATGGCAATAGTCAATCCTGGATGGCAAGTGATTCACAAAATGAAACTGGCTAGGCTCGTGGAGAAGATTGAAGTTTCATGGATATTTCTTACTGTAGCTGAAGCTGTGGAAGCTTGTCTTAGCTACAAGGAAGATAATTATAGCGCTTGATTAGAGTTCTGCCCACTTTCCAAATTCCAATGCTCTTTTTTCTAATCCCATCTTACATACAGATTCCTATGGTGCATGGAAAGTTTATTGAGAAAATTATGGAAAGTGACGCATTACTGTTTCCATTCAGCAAAACCAGATTACTACTAATTTTGTAATAAAGGCTGTGTGCACTGCTTTTGGGACTACTATGTTTGTATGTCTTTTGAATCATTATCCTTCGATTTCATATATGAAGCTTCACTGTAGTTTGCATGTTTGGTGTTTTATTTTTTCGTGAACTTGAAACCATATAATGATTATGTACCAAAATATTTAGATTTGGCTCTCTCAAAAAGGAGCGTTTATTACATCAGAATGTCGTAGGTATGCCTCATAGCATTTTAGGTGTTATTGTACTATAATACCGCCACAATACTACCAATAATATTTAAAATACTACCATCCACACCTAATCCAGATGCAGCATATCCGAATGTAATAATTTCTCGCCAAAAAGAGCACATGCCATGAAATTCCAATATAGTTGCATTATAACAAAGGTGTGATAATATTCACTCCCACACCATTAAAAATTCTCAACAACATTATAACTACCACAAATTTTTTTTTTCGTAAACTTGAAACCATATAATGATTATGTCACCTCCATTCTATATTATTTTTCTAAGAAAAAATATAAGTCTTGAAAGTGCATCCTGTTATAATTTTTGTCTCATTTAGTATCCATTCTATATTATTTTTCTAAAGAAAGCTATTTGTAGGACAATAATAAAGTTTAGAAAATGAGATCACATGAAGACAAAAGAACAAATATAAAAAGATATCAAAAGCAAAATATATAAATTTGGATACTTAAAGGAGTTCTTACTACATCCACCTTCGCTAAAAAATCTAATATTCTACTATGTTACAACATAGGAGTAAATAAAAGAGTCCTTTTCATATATTTTTTATTTTACATCAATTACCTTTTTTTCCCTTACTAAAGAATTAGTCTTTATTTTTTATATATGCTATGAGTGCTTCTCTCTAGTATGGCCAAAATCTGCACCCCCTCCCCCTCTCTTCATTTTCTCTATTTACCTGTGATTTTGTGACATATTTTTCTTCTGTTATTATGAAGCAACAAATGGTGATAGGCAATGAAAAATTAGATACAAATATGATATTGAGTTTTTAAATTTGTTGAACCTGATTCTAAATTTATAAGGAACATGTGCTGTACAAGCTTAATTAAAGGGTGTAATGTATCATATATATAGATAGATATATATAAATTCATTAAGTGCGTTCTATACTTTATAGTATTTTTATTTTGCTCTACATTTTTTTCTAATAAAAAGAAAAGGGCGTCTCTTATTGTACAAGAAAAAAATCATATTTTATTAGTATTTTTCACATTCAAATCATAATGAAATTTATAACAACAAAAAACAAATTACGTGTTAATTAGGGGAGCATGTATTAAATTCTAATGTGTTTTATACATTGCTTTGTTTTTCATTTTACTCTCTATGTTTTCATAGGTTATGTACTTTTATATATCTAAAAATAGTTGGCATTAGAGACTTTAATTCTTATTATAAGCAATTACTAGAGAAAAAAATTAATGCTAAGAACCACCAAAACAAATGAATTTGACTTTATGTTTTGGAGGATGCAAATATATACAAGATTATATGCATAACAATTACATTCACATGTATTATAAATGAAAAACATGAGGCTTTAGAATATGATAAGGGGAATCTTCTTCATGAAAATTTTTTAGGTGTAATCTATTGGGTGTTCTTAGTGATGTCAGGTTTAAAATGAATGAAACAATTTGAAATATCTTGATGGTCAAACTTTTCTAAGTTAACTTGCAACTTGATTTTGGTTTGGTAACTTGATTATGAAGAGCATAGTATGAATTCTAACAGTGATGTTCAGAAGTCACTAAGGGATCTATAATGGGTGCATTTTTCCCTAATTACTGACTTCCCCTCCTATATGAAAAATGATAAAGCAAACTATCAATCATCTACAGGTGAAACCTGTAATTCCTTATGCTTTTCATACCTCACGACAAGCCCTTTGGTCAAACATAACATATAGAAGTGGTGAGTATGATTCTACTAATTGAATATACTACTAAAATTTATATTAGAACTCGAACTATCAGAATAAAGTGAAAGATAAAAAAAAATCTCCTAAATGACTTCAATATGCATACCACAAAATTTGTTAACTCATAAAATCTTAGAAAGTGATACACTAAATTTGCATGGATGTATCCCAAATTAATTCGTTTATTCAACTGTTTAGCTTCCAATTCACATTAATGTTTTTGTTTGTAATAATAAATCTATGTCAAATACATTGCCATATTATTCTTCATTTCTTACAATAAAAATTAAATACTAAAATATAAAGTGGTTGATTCAAAATTTAATCCCCTCTCAGCTTAAACATGTCTTTTCCTACTTTTGAAGCAATGACATGAGTACTTTCTTATGAGTTAGAAGGTTAGCTAGATAAATAGACAAGTGCAAAATTTAAATATTAACCCCCCGTTTGTTTTGGTTTTTTGAACCAATTTTTTAACCAAAACACGATTTTATGGCATTTGGCTCGTCCGCTTCCATCGTATTGGCCTGGAATACCATTTCGCAAATGAACACGAGTTTGAACGCTGCTAGCGAGGTTCGTCCAGCAGTTCGCAAATACAAATTAGCATTAGTACCCCTCGCATTATCTTTCGATGCCTTGACCACCTTTCTTCCTCGTGCCCTAGTGCTTTGCCTCCTTTGTTCTCTCTCGAGACAGAGTGTTGTGGACTTCTCCATAGGTAATATTTCTTTTCGTTTCAGTTGTCTTTTGTTTCTGATGATGGAGCAAGACTAGCTACCATCTCCTTCTCCCCTGATCGCGATTATTATTAATATTATTTTTATTTCATTCTTATGTTAGATAGGGAAGAGAAATTGGCTAGTGAAACCTCATGCAATTTAATTGATTTCCATGTTTCTCCTGTACTTTATCGTTCACACAAACAAGAATGTTATTGGGTTTTTCTCTATTGGCCGAAAATTTGAAGGACACATGAAATCCTAAAGTTTTTATTACTTGGGCTTGCTTACATAGTAGTGTACTCTTTTTTTGATTTCCTTATGAACTTACTGAGTGGAATCTCATGCAAATTTCTTGGTTATTTTCTAGTGTATAAAAACTTATGGCACATACAGCGTCCTAAAGAATATGTGCTTTTATGAAATAATGAAATCATTTGCCTTTCCTTACGAAATTGTTTATGAGGTTGTTTATTACTCGGGGCTTGCCTTTGATGTTGTTAATGAACATGATGAGTGGAACCTCATGCATATTTATTGAGCTGCTTATTCCACAAATGAATTGCTAAAGAATTTGCATATATATGAAATAATGATATCATGCTTTGGGCTAGAACATTCATTGTGTGTAAAATGATGATGTGAATTGAGTAATGGTGTTAGGTTGTTATTTATCCATGGAATTTTGTAGAATGAGGGCTTCAGTTTACTATACTCTGAATTTTTTATAATGCTTCAGTTTAGAGTATACTCGAAGATTTTTTCGAATGATGGCTTCAGTTTAATACACTCTCACATATGGATCAGAGAGAATTATTTTTATAGTGCTTCAATTTCTTTATTTTAACTCATCCATACTATGGAAGCTATACATTTATTGAGAGGTTTGATGAGAAGTTCAGAGATAATAAGGAGGATCTACATTTGGTTTTTATTGATTTAGAAAAAGCTTACAATAAGGTTTCAAAAGATATCCTTTGGAGAGTTCTTGAGAAGAAAGGTATTGATATGACTTATATTCAAGTCATTAAAGATACGTATACTAGATCTGTTACTTGCGTTCGAACTGAAGGAGGATTGACCAAATATTTTCCTACTTCTGTTGGATTAGATCAAGGATCGACTTTAAGCCCATATCTTTTTGCTTTAGTTAAGGATGGTCTTACTATACATTTGCATGAGGATGTACCTTGGTGTATGCTTTTTGTTGATGATATCCTTCTCGTGAATAAGACGAGAAAAATCATAAGAAAAACTTGAATTATGGAGGTTTACATTGGATTCTAAAGGCCTTCAATTGAGTAGAATTAAAACTAAATACATGTACTGTAATATTAGTAGTAGTAGCCCTAGTGACAAAAGTGTAACTTTGGGTGATCAAAATTATTAAAAGGTATGAATGATTTAGATATCTCTAGTCTATTGTTCAAAGCGAAGGTGATATAGAAGGCGATGTTAGTAGTAGAATTCAAGTTGGTTGGTTGAAGTGGAGAAATGCTTCAGGACTTTTGTGTGATAGAAAAGTGCCGCTTAGACTAAAAGGAAAATTTTATGAGATGGTGGTAAGACCTTCAATGCTCTATGGTGCTGAATGTTGGCCTTTAAAAGAGAAGCATAATACTAAGTTAAGTGTTGTCGAGATGAGAATGATTAGGTAGATAAGTGGCTTTACACTTAGAGACAAAATGAAAAATGATTATATCCGTGATAGGGTTGGTGTAGCTCTGATGACAAAGGCACACCGGTGGTAGAGCGGAATTATATTTCATCCTACGACACCAGGACCCAATCCTGGGACCTGATGAACCGTAGAACGATAGTATCATTCACCGACACAAGTCTAGCGGGGGACCCGTACCTTCTTAGGTTGTTGGCAGTCTTACGTCCGACGGCGTGATCCACTCGTGAACAATCATAATTTTTCAAAACTGATAAGAACAGAACAAGATAAGAGCAGATACAATATTTATAAAAAATATTTTTACTACAAAATTGATACTTCCTTAAATCCATGTGTATGCTAAAATATAAATTTTAAATGTATTGTAACTTGGTTGTCCTTTTATCGATTACCAGTACCGGGCCAAGGAGTACCCTCGTAAGTTAGGTTTAATAGGACACCCTTTCTAGTTGAGTGGCGGGCTCTATACATTCTGGTGACCGATAGTAGTTCGATAGTAGTCTTCAACGTCCCTCGAGTATAAATATATAGTATCTTATCCCCGACCCGAGTGCTTGTGGT
Source organism: Phalaenopsis equestris (assembly GCF_001263595.1). Taxonomy (NCBI): domain Eukaryota; kingdom Viridiplantae; phylum Streptophyta; class Magnoliopsida; order Asparagales; family Orchidaceae; genus Phalaenopsis; species Phalaenopsis equestris. The sequence continues at coordinate 110,042 of NW_018220737.1, forward strand.
CCCCTCTTCTCTACCTTTTTATTTTTTGTGTGATTTTATTGGAACTTTTGGTAAAGCACTCGTGGTCTTTTTCCGGAAACTTCCCGTGTCTTCGGTGACTTTTTTTTTGAATTGTCATTTGTTGTTTTTGCTTCGAGATTTCCGTCAGGAGTCATTTGTCGATTTTTTCAAGTTTTCTTTAGTGATGGGTCATTTGCCACTCTTTCTTGCATTTTCCAGATAGTATTTCTTTTGTTGATACAATGCATGTTAGCTCATTTCTTAAATTTTGTTACTATACCTACACTTGCTACTATTTCTTTTACACACTATACCTTAGAGTAGGAGGCTAGTAGTTGGTTTCATAAGAGGCACCCGACAGCAGATCGTTAACTAAACAATTGTATGTACCCTTAAAATTAACATCAAATCTAAAGGTGCTACGACGGGGAGCTTGGAGCGAACACCGTAGGCAACACGATGAGGACACACAAAAGAGCAACTTCGAGATGGATCAACAACATCAAAATAAGTTCACGTCAATGAAGCACTCTCCTTAGTTTAAATAACAAGTCATAGGACATCGAGGTAGTTTGTTTAGCGCAATGTAAATCCTCATCTTATCTTTAGAACTTTTGCACAACCCTATTGTGTAATTATAAGTCCTAACACTTTTAAGATTTCGAGGTTACTGTACGGTACGGTGTAACTTCTCCTATCTTTCTAGGCTATTTGCACGATCAGATATCGTGCGGATGTAAGTCCTAAATTTTGAAAGAAATTACAGGATTAAACATTGAATAACATTATTTCAAAGACATAAAGCCAAGCAATAGGATAGTTGGGAAATCACCAGGGTTTTCTCTGGGTCTATGATATTCCCTAATTTTCATTCCTTTAGATTCCTTACAATAATTGTTCATGTTTGAGCCACTCCCATTTGATTTTCCCATGTTCAATCTTGAAAACCTAAACAAGGCAGAACCACTAATCTTAATCGAAAGTTTTCTTAAGTGACCCTGGTCATTTAAAATGTAATTAACTATAGAGGTTTACCCCTATAGGGAACTTGAAACTCAGGTAAAGTAAACTCTATCTAATCCTTATATTAGGTAGGACAATTTGTCGGTCATACATAAAAGGTTTTGCAGACCAAACAGATGTCACAAACTCCTTAGTTTAAGTGGTTGAGTCTACTGACAAGTGGTATACTTATCTTTTTGGATAGTGTATTACTTGTGGTATTGCGCTCATCCATCCAAACTATTCAATATGTGAGACTCGTTTGTTCGCATCTATTTTTAAATTAAAATGTTACTTTCAAAAATCATATTTACATCAAAACTATTTTCATATTTTACAAAAATCTTTCTTTCCAAGAAAATAACGGCCAACAAATTCTGGCGACTCCGCTGGGGACTAGTTCCTCCATCTTTGATCAAGTGATTTTATTTTCATATATCGGTAATGTGCTCATGTCCCTCATGGGTCAGGCTGTTACTTTGTTGACATACCATGATTATTTCTTCCTTAAGCCAGTATAGTCAACTCTTCTTGGATTCCAGGACTGTCTGTTTAACCATCCCTAAACAGAAGAGTTCAGGAACCCCTAGAGTTTAGTGGAGTGGACTCCCAATAGGTGTGGTAGATTAGGAGTGGTCTATCGAAACGAATCTAATGCGAGGCCGACACCTTCCAATTCTTAAACTGGGTCCTATGCTTCATTCCTCTTTGATAATAATTTGTTGTGAACGAGTTAACACTAAAATTTCACTCTTACAATCTTCTTTTTAAACTCCAAACAAAACGAAATTTCATCAAAATTTCAAATCAAAATTTCAAAGAGAAACAAATCACAAAATTTGTGACAAAATTCACATGAATAAATTTCAAACGATGCCCACTTCATAAGACAAGTGCGTTAACTTCAGTATTGTCGTTGAAATTACAAGGCATTGGACATCACTAACATCCAGAAAATTTTCAAATGACAGAAACAATGTCTTCACCAAAGTTGATTTTTTCTTTCACCACCGGAATGGAGTTTGTTGTTAGCAAAAGTGAGTTGTCTGACTTGGCGGTCATTAAATTTGGACAAGGATTCGACGATATTGAAGACAAGTTCGGGAATATCGTTGTTGCCGTAATGAAATCTGAAACGGACAAGTCCGTCGAGCCTGTGGTGGAGTTTAACTTGAAGTCTGCTAAGGAATTTCACCCTCTGAAGAGAGTGTTGATTGAGTGTTGATTGAAAAGAATTCTAAAAGAATTCTGCTATTTTCGTAAAGTCTGCCACTAGGAGCGTAGGGACCGCTCACAGGACTACTTCTGCTTCTGCCACTGGATTCACCGCTATTACACCAATTTTTTCACTAAACAAAGGGAAGCAGATTCTATATGAAGAAGTGTCAGTAGATGCTTTTGACTCACCGTTTTCTGCATTCGAAATTGGATCCAATTCAAAGTCCATGAATATGACCAGGACACAAGGAATGAGGCGTAACCAGAAAATTCTAAGGGTCGAGAAGGCGAAAGCCACAAAGTTGACTACCACTGACATCGCCCTCCGACTGGATGAGACAGGATTACGTGATACCTCACCTCTACTCATGGGGAGTAGGTTTCACCGGCTGTCTGCCACCTATGGAAAGGATAGAGTCTATGAGGTTGCTACCACATCACCACCACCATCTCTCCATAATAGTTCATGGCCGGTGACGACATTCGAAGAAAAAACTGAGAGAATAACAATGATGGATAAAGGAAAGCAGTCAGTACATATTCAGGTCGAGCAGCCTCAACAGATTTACCAGCAATATCTGCAGGAATACGATCTACAACGTAGCCAACAATACAGCTAACAACACGGTCAACAGTCATCCCAACATAGGTCATGCCGGATGGATGAAAGACAGGGTCCATCTGCGACCAAGCAGTTGAACAAAGTATATTCTTTCATAAAAGAAGTTGTAGCAAAGATGATCCAGGATTTGTAGCTCCAGTGACGGAAAAAATTAGTTGAGAGTCGTCTTAGATGGTTTGTTCACATTAAATGTCGACCATCTGATGATCCGATTAGGAGAGTAGAAGTTTTAGATTCGACTTATGTTAAGAAATGCAGAGATAGACCTAGGAAGACTTGGGCTTATTATATAAAAAATGATCTTAATTTATTACAACTAAATAAAAATATGACACTAAATAGGACGCAACGGAGAAAAAAGATTCATGTAGCCGACCCCACGTAGTGGAATTAAGGCTTTGCTCTGTTGTTGTGTTGTTGTTGTATTCTAAAAGCATTAGAGCTATTGATACATGCTTGACAACAATACTTGGCTTCCTTTCTACAGAGTTATTGAATTGTATGCTTACTTCACAGATTTTATTCTAAAAAAATTGGAATGAGAAATGTTTCTCTCAATTCGAGATTTCCGGATTCTTTTAGGACTTTTGGTAAAAAAAATTAGTTAGATGTAAACATATATTTATCTATGCGCATCCATGCAAAAAAATGAAATCAGTCACTGTTGCTTCAGTTGACTGATACATATATGTTTTTTTCCAGTTGAGAAGTATAGAGGCATTCATACATGTAAAAACATATTGATGGTGGGTTTTTGATGTAATGTCCAAGACTCGATTATTGAGAATGAACATATGAAGCTCTAGGTGTACGATGAATAAAATTATACATAATGTTTTTTTAATTATTGTCATATGTACCTCTAGTTTTATCTTTTATCTGCAATTTTGTCGTCCAGTTTGTCCTACTCTTTGTAGAATGGAGTAAATTTTGTTATACTACAGTGTTTGGATGCTCTTTTTTTGTCACATAACATTTAAAAAGATATATCAACCGCTAGATACATTGCCATATAGGCAACACAAGAGAACAACACAAGAGAAAACGCAACTTCTACTGTGTGGGAGAGAGAAGCAGAAATGATTTATTATGATATATGCTTAAAAGAGATTGAATTAGGAAATAGACCCACAACTCGTTTCAACAAAAAAGGTTCACAAAAACTTACAAAAACATTCTGAGAAAAAAACTAAAAGATTATATGATAGAACTCAACTAAAGAACAAATGGGATCGATTAAGAAAATATTGAAAAACTTGAAAAGAGTTCAAAAGGGGTTCTACCAGACTTTGTTGGGATCCAATTAAAAACACCCTTGATTCATCAATAGATTGGTGGAAGGAGAAATTAGAGATGAAATGATTTTTAATCACTAGTATTTCTATTTCATGTATATGTAGAAGTAAAAAATATTAATTTTGTCTTCTAATTGTTCGAGATGACAGATTGTGCCAAATGCTAAAAAATTTAGGTACGGTGCCATTAAACCCGTGCTAGAGGAGAAACTTGATCTTATGTTTAGCGGTGTTGTTACAATGGGTGGTCATGTCTGCACTCCTCAAGAATCATAACAACATAATGACATCCTAAATGAACCAATTCAAAGATCAACACATTAGATTGATAAAAACAGTGAATCCAGTCATGTTAGGATGCCACCCTCATTAAAAGCAAGGACAAGTCAAAATAAAAAGATTGGCCTCACATTTCTATGGAGCCAAATATTTATCTTCTGAATCGAATGCTACAAATCCTTCTTCATTTGTTCCTGATGTGATGAAGATTTTAGAGCAAACTATGGATGTTTATAAAGATAAGTCATTATATCCACACATCAAAATGCTTGAAGATCCCATCAAGAGAGGATTTCTTCATATCTATGGTACCTGATAAAGAGGGTTCATTATCTTCGCAACTTCTAAAAAAGTCATGATAACTAATTTATATCATTTCTATGCTTTGCAGTATCCTTATTAGATTTGCTATTGAAAAAAGAACTACTAGCCTAGTTAATGTATTGGCTAGAGAACATTTTGTTGTTATCTACATTTTTTTTACTTTATGTTAGAAGAGTAACTTATTACACAAGTTTTACTTTGTTTTGTGATTGTAATATATGTGCTAGATTGTGCTAGGATGTTGTCATTCCTGTTTCATTTCATTGTTATGTTGTGCTTGTAATATGATTCATTGAAACGTTGTTAGTTATCACATATTGTCATGCGGTAATGTTCTTACTTTTTTTGGCAATGGATGCTACCAAAAGAGAACATATAAAGCATTGTAGACAAATTATTACAATGGTTGTCCGTCTGCTAACTAAATATTACGGCTCATATATCTCTCGCACTTCATTCATGAACTTAACTTAAATAGGGGACAAATGTATAAGTGAAATGATAGAAGGTAATCCAACGAGGTTTCACAATATGTTCCACATGAATCAACTGATCTTTACCAATTTTCTAAGTGAGCTCGACACTAGATATGGTCTTCATGGCTCTTCAAGAACGACTTTGCATGCAGTATTATCTATAACATTATATATTTTCTCACATAATCAGGATATACGAGAAGGTTATGAGAATTTCAATGCTCGTTCGAAACCATCAATAGATATTTTTTCATTAGCTTGAATGCTTTGGTAAACATGTCTTTCGAAATAATCAAATCTAAGGATTCAACTTTCCAAAGTATTCCTAGACAATTTCTTTTGATCATAGGTAAATGTTATACTTCAAGCTATGTTTTCACATGAGGTACTAACTATGACCTTATATATTTTGTCGCATAATAAGTCCATACGACCAAGTTATGAGAGATTTCAACACACGTCCAACACCATCAGTAGATTTTTTTCAATTGTGTTGAATGCTTTCTACGCATGTCTTTCAAAATCATCAGACTTGAGGATTCAACCTTTCAAAATATTTCAAGAAAAATTTTCTGTGATCATCGGTATATGTCATACTTCAAGGTATGTTTCATGTGCACTCATTTTTTGGAAACAAACTAGTTATGTAATCCAAGCCAAAGTAGATGAAATGTAGGATCGTATAGGTGTCATTGTTGAGACACATGTTGATGCACACGTATCAAATGATGATAAGGTGGCGTACATTGGATGGTACGGTTCACCAACACAAAATATAATGGCAGTCGGATAGCACGAAAAGTTACGTTGAAGCAAATCGGCTGAATCACACAATTATACATGTCAAGTAATAATGCAGTTAAAGAATATCACATATAGATCCCATCAGGAAAATGTGGAGTTATTCTAAAGTTCTCTAGTTTACTATACTTCTAAACCTAGTTTAGAGTGATCACAAACAAGTGGTGTTTTCAAAAATCCTACTTAAAAGAGAAAGCAAATAATAATGAGTTAAAAAAAATAGAAAACAATGATAGATAGATCTTACTGCTCTTCAACTTATGTGTGGCTCGCGCCCTTGTGATTTAGGTAATGTGGTGATTCGTGATTTTCCTAGACCTTCTTCAGCGCGATTGTTGTCAACAGGGATAGAAAATCCTACTTATGTCTATATGCTTAAGTCAAAAGAAGATTAGAATCCATGAAGCTGAGACTTCCTCAATCTGTATGACATCCCACGAAGTTGTTCTGATCCCCTTTCCAGGTTGCAAAACCCAGATAAAATCTGTCAATTATTATCTAAATTTCGCTCTTCTACGCAACGGGTAGGATTTGCAGATCACGAAATATGATAACATTATAATTGGTTAGATCAAAAGTAAATTAAACTGTATGGTTAACACAACAAAAAAAAATCTTGATTCCTTAAGAAAATGATGCAGTGAAGAAAAACATTCGAGAAAATCACAAAAATCACAAAAATCACATACCATGAATCACAGAGGTGCGAAAGAAAATTTAGTTACACATGTTTGGATGAATGCAAGCAAAACATTCCATTGAACTCATCATTGTAGGAAAAAAGTTAAAGTAAAAACTTACAATACCAAGTATTCCCTCTTCCACAGCAGCAACTCCTCTTTCATACAATTACCTCTCGGAAAATGTAAAAATTCAAAAAAAAAAAAATATAGAAAAAAGCCTTAGCACTCCAACCACAAGAGAAAAAGAAAATCCTAAAGAAAATCTCCAAAAAACCTCTCTCTCTCTACTCTCCGGCCATTCCCAGCTTTCCTCTCCTTCAAAAGATGCCCTAAGGAATGTTTTCATATCTTAATTCACAAATTTGGTAAGAATATTTATTTTCAGAATAATTTACGGCTTCTCTTTCACGCCGGCATTTTAAATCGAGCGGCGTGGTCACGCCCGATCCCAACATGGTCACGCTCGCCAATCTATGAATCCAGTGTGGTCACACTGAAAGATCCCCAAACATACCTCATTACTTTCCCTCAAGTAATTTCATAGCTCAGTTGGGGCCCCGTTAAAAAAATACGTGTTTTAGTAAGTTTCAAAACTATTCGGTTTATTTATCGAAGTCAAATAGAGATGTTTAAATATCATTTCAGGTTGATTATTCTTATTGATTAATAAATTGAACTTTTCCTTAATTCCCTTCGTTCCACCGTTAGGAATCCCAAAGATTCTTACATTGGTGTTGTTTAAAATATCTTTACTAACCTCATATATTTTTAAAGCGATTTTAGTGGAATCAACCAACTTAATATTACTTAACTTTTTCCGTTGAAGATAATCCTGAAGGAGCTTTATTAAAGAATTATGAAAAAGCTTTATCACTTACGTTCTACTAGACACTATTTTGGTTATTTCTATTTTTTTCTTTAATTTTGTTGAGCTAAGCTCAAGCTTCTTCTCAGAGTTTTTTACTTTTTGACTTTGTTTTTTCTTCTTTTTTTCTTTTTATTCTAAGAATTATTATATCTGGTTAGCAATATTTTTCTTCTTCTATTTTAAATGTGAAGAAGGTTAATGTTTCTTAAGCAATAAACTTCGAAAAATGATTGTTTAATTTCACACATTTACGTTATTCTTTTATTTAATAGTTAAGACTACATTAATTGGGTAAAAGAAAAAAAGAAAAGACTTAAAAACATCCTTAGTTTGCTACTTAAGATTTTAATTATAACTTTTTAATAATTTTGAGATTTCTTTAAGTTGGAAGTTGTTATATTCTAAAACTTCATTATTAAATCATCAAGGTTAATATTTCCTAAATATCATTTATTTTCTTTTTAAAAAACTTTGATTGATAGGTTGAAATAACTAGAATTCCTAGCAGGAGTCACGTTATTAACATTTATTTATTTATTGAGTTATCTGAACTACTTTTAGATTTATAAAAAGATATAATTTTCCCCCAAATTTGTTTTTTTCCAAAACATTAGTGACATGAAGTAGCGGTCAACTAGATAAAAATAGATAAGTGCAGGAAAAAGTAAAAGGAGCGGTCATAATAATCTCAGAATGCAAGTAGGTAAAAAATGTAACAATGAAAAAATCAGAAGAGGTACAAAAGTATAACAAAAGCAAAAAATTGGGGTTCTCAACACTTACCCCACCATCTAGAATTAACTACTCTTTATAGGGACACAACTCAAAACTAATCCAAATGAAATTTCAAGTAAATTTCAAAGAAAATTTCAAAATAAATATAGAGAGTAAAAATATGAACAACACAATCAGATAATAGTTGGGTTGCCTCCCAAGATAATATTTGGTTTAATGTCCTCAACTTGATGAGACCACAGTAATCAATCCTAAATAGGGTCTCTAGAATCAAATTGTCATTTTAGTAATCCTAAATCACTCATCTCAATCACATGTTGTCCGGGATTCTCCAATAAATCCTCAAATAGTGTTCTCTCATATTCTTCCAAAACATACCCATCCTATCACACTTCCTGGTTGAGATTGTATAGAAACCTCTCATTCCCAATAAATTAATCATTAGTACTTACAGGAGGCAAAATAAGGTTCCTCCTTAACAGGTCTTAGTTTAATGACTGAAATTTCCTAAATGAAGAGCATCATCATTATCATTGAAATTCCTAAAGAATTCATCTATTATCATTTGCTCTTCAAGGCTCAATTCATCTTATTCAACCGATTGGCTTTTTACTGCATGTGCCACCATTTCTAATCTCTGGTTTTGATCAATCCTAAGCTCTTGGTGAAAATTAGCTGATCTCAATGCATCAAATGCGAATTCTTAATTATTTTCTCTCAAAATTACTTTCCCCGCCTGGACAACAATAATGGTCCTATAAGTGGTTAGGGAAGTTCTCCCAAAAATCAAGTGCATTTCCATTACCTCTTTTAGATCTTATATTCCCAAGTGAACAGGAAAGGTGAATTTATTTGCAGTGCTTGACAAATTTTCAATAATTTTGAGAGGATGAGGCACAGATTGATCGACTTGAACGGTCAGATTGACAGGTTTAATTTTTCTTGTATTTAATGACGCACCAAAACTTATCGAGATGTAAGTTGGCAGTACAATACAAGTACGTGTGTCAAGTAATAATGTGGTTCAAGTGTACCATATATCGATCCCATAAGAAAAGTCAAATATTTATTTTCGCAGAATTATCTTAATTTACTAATTTAGTTAACCCAGCTCAGCATTTATCGAAAGGAGGTTTTTAAGTCCTAAGGTCTTAACAAAATAGAGTACTTAACAATTGAAAGAAAAACAAAAAACATGAGGGCAGTACGTGACTTCCTTCAAGATAGATGAAGCTCATTCCTCTATGATTCAGGGATCATAGCGATCATGACATTTTCAAAATGTTTTCCTACGTGATTGTTGTCAATCAGGGACATAGTACTCCTTATGCCTATGTGTGGGTTAAATGAAGCCCAAAATCCATGAATTTGCCGCTTCATCAATCCTTATAGCATTCCGCATGATTTTTCAGATCCCCCAAGATTATTGCAGAATTCCACTATAATATGTCTATCCTCTTAGATAACCTTTGTGTCCACTAATGTAGTTTTACAAAATATTTTAATTTCCTAGTTGGTCATACTATGAATAAATTAAGCTTGGAGGTTAACCAATAATATAAAGCATAAAAATATAAGAAAATGATTAACTAACAGACATTACAGAAAATCCACAACAAATTCACTACTCCCTACATCATAGAGACAAGAAGAAAAGTTTAGTCACTCATTATCGAGAAAAACAAAACGAAAAACGCTATATGAAAATCTATTGCAAGAAAAATAAATATAAAAAACTTACAAGTAATTATTCCCTTTGCAAAGATAGCACTTTTGTCTCTCATACAAAGTCTCTCAAAACTCACAAAGTGAAGAAAAAACTCTCCTTTAAAGGTTTTCACCCAAAGAGGAAGAGAATCCTCAAGGGATCCTTCGAACTCTCTCCCAGACTCATTTTTTAGACTCAAAGCCTTCTCTCATGCAAAACTGCCTCCACTAAGCCCTAAGATTTGAACTTCATGCAAGAATCATAGCTTGGACCATCAAATTTCATTCCTAAAGTGGCTCCCGCTTGTGGGCATGGTCATGCTCATTTCCGACTTGGTCACCCCGCTACACCGCCTGGGTCGATGTGGTCATGTCTGATTGTATCATGGTCACGCCACCCTACTACACCATATGGCGTTATCATGCCATTCTCAGTGTGGTCACGTCGGAAGTGGCGTGGTCATGCCACCTTCAGGCATGATCGTGCCACCTTCAGGCGTGGTCACGCCTCTTCGGGACATTTTTCCTTTAGATTTTCTTGTTCCAATTTGTTCTTATTCAATTCTTGTATCCTGCACAATATGAGCAAAATACATTTCTCAAGCACAAATTTATGATAAAACATAAAATTAACGTGTAAAATGTAGGAAAAATAGCATGTAAAATCACGCAAAATTAATACATATCAATACCTAAAAAATTACACTTTTATTTGCCCTCAAGTAATCACGTGGCTTTTTTGGGCTTTATGATAGAATTAGTACTCATGCAGAGTTCTGCCCTTTCAAACTATTTTATCAAATCTAAGTAGGAAATATGAAATATTAATTAGACTTGATTACTTTTAATGATTAATGACTTGACCTTTTCTTAATTCCATTCTTTTTTTCCTTAAGATAATCCCATAACTCCTTAAATTGGTGTCATTAAGAATCTACTTTACAAACCTTAAAAATCTTTAGCATAATTTCAGTGGATTCTAGCCAACTCAAAGTTTACATAACTCTTATCCTTGAAAATAACTTATATTGTGGTTTTAAATTAGACGATCAAGACTCATTTTATTACTTGAATCTCATTGCACCTCATTCAACTTTCTTCTTTTAGGCATTTTGTTGTGTAAACCTCGAGTATCTCCTTGAGAAATTTTTATCCTTCCTTTCTTTTTATTTTATTTCTTTTTTTTTCTTTCTATTTTTCTTATCCTGATAATTAATATATCTGGTTAGCATCTTTTTCTTTTCTAATTTTTCTTTAAAATGTGAAGAGAAATTATGTTTCTTAAGCAATAAAATTGAACAATTGATTATTTTAATGTTTCACCTCTAAGTTACCATTTCCGGTTAAGACTTAAGATTTCATTAATTTGGTTAAAATGAACTAAATAAGATTAATGACTTTTTTGTTGGCTATTGAATATCTAAGTGACCGATTTTCATAGAATTTATGGGTTTCTCTGAGGTTGTTAAGTTTTAGAATCTTATCATTTCTTGTTAAAGTTGATCTCCTTTAAAGAACGTTTATTCGTTCCTACTAGATTATGATAAGCAGCTAAAATAAATCAAAAACTTATTGCAGGAGTTACAAAATGAAGTAAATAATCTTTTGTTAATCTATGTATTCTCTTTATATGATTTATAATAAGGTACATTTTTTTCCCCAACCTTGCTTTTTCCACACATCTGTACAGTAAAGTGACACTAAATATATACGTACAGAGGAAGAGTAAAGACAAGTTAAATCACATGAATCTCAGAAATTAAAAATCGGAACAATGGAGTAAAAATCACAATAAAATAATTGACACCTCGTAGAGAAACAAGATTCAAGACTTATTCAAAATGAAAAAAATTTAAGCAAATTTCAAAACAAAATTCAAAACAATTGCAGAAATAAAAAAAATGCTTGACATACAAACAACGCTTGAGTTGCCTCCAAAGATAATGTTTGGTTTAACATCATCACTCTGACGGTGTCAAATCTCCTACTAGGATGATTCTAGCATCAGGGTTTCTTTTAGACCTCTCCTCTCTCCTCCTAAGTACAACTTCAATCTTGGTCCATTAACTTTAAAAATATGATTGGTCTTCTGATCTTGAATGTCGACGGCCCTAAATGGGTATAGTTTCTGACTTTTTAAGTAATTGTACTATTATTGGTCCTCTTATCTTTTTTTTCTAAAAGTTATTTTATTAGGATTAAAATGTCTTTTTTATTCTTTCAAGGAATTTTATATATATATGACGATTTCCCCTAAAAATTCTAAACTTGCTGAACTTCGTGCTTTTGCATCCCCTTAATTTAACCCCTCATTTTCAGATGATCCCTTACAATTTTGGCCTAAAGATGCATCCGTCGCAATTATTGAACCATATAATCATTCCCTTATCATTAGGGTGCGCCCTATGAAATATACTTTCGAAGATAAAAAAGAATTTCAAATTCAAATTCAAGAATTAATAAATCTGATATTAATTTAGGCAAGTAATAGTCCACATAGTAGTCCTAATTTTTAGTAAGAAATCATGTTGAACAGATTAGGGGAAAAGTAAGGATGGTAATTAAATATAAAAAACATGATGATAACACTAAATTTGATAGCTATTTCTTACCAAATAAAGAAGTATTAATAAATCATTACATGACACATAATTGATTTATAAATTAGATTGTAAATTAGGCTTCTGACAAATTATGATGCGTCCAAATAGTAGAGAATTTACCACATTTAGTACTCCCAAGGTCACTAGCAATGGAACGTTATGTCTTTCGACTTACAAAACACTCCACAAATATTTCAAAGACGTATGGATACTATCTTTGCTGAAATATATCACTTTTGCCTCATTAATGTAGATGATATTTTAATATTCAGCTAAAATATTACGCAACACTTAAAATATTTAGTTTTATTCTCACAAACAGCACAAAAAAATGAAATAGCTCTGAGTAAGAAAGAAGATTCTGTGACCAATACCATTGAATTTTTAGGACTTATTATAGATAAAGGCGCAATTGAATTACAAGTGTATGTTTTAACAAAAATTGACTATTTTAAACAAATTACTATTCAAAAAGATTTACAGTGTTTTTTAGGATGTATCAATTACGCTGAAGCATTTATCAAAAACCTCGCTGAGTTACGCGCCCCATTACAAATGAAGTTACGAAAAAAAAATAGCTTGATCTTGAGATGAAAAAGATCAAAAAGTTTTACAACAGATTAAAGAGTTATGTAAAAATCTTCCAAAATTACATTTATCTATACCTGATAATTATTTAATTATAAGAAACTAACAGCTCTGAATTAGCATAGAAAGTCATATTAAAAGCTCGAAATATATATATAAATACGGCTTCGTACGCATGAATTATATAAATACGGCTTCGTACGCATGATTTATCTAGAAGATGAAAAACTTCTAAAAGAAGTACAAAAATCAGTTAATGATACCGTGGAAACATTCCACAGGATTGTCAAGCAAGAAATATATATAAGAAGTTATATCAAACTTACTCGAACTACGGGAAAGATTAATCTCATTAAATCTAGCTCAGAATTAGCAGTGAACCTTATACTCTCAAATATAATCTAAGTGAAATATTATCTCAAAAATCTAAAGCTGGTGATTTAAATTAAATATGGAATGAAACTAAGAAGTTAGATCCGACCAATATTTGGGTCTATCATTTTCAGAGCGTTTATTCATATATAGTCATTGCAAGCAGCCGACGCGCAAGAAACATGAAGTCATGTACAAAAAATGGGTCTCCATTCTCAGCAAAAATGATGTGGCAGCCAGGAAATAAGTAAGGGAATTATTTTGCCATAACTTACAAAAAGAAAAAATACATCAATGTATGTATTGCCAGAAGCGGGATACTCTACAAGGAGTACGAGAAAAGCTTGAAGCCAGAAATAGTGGGATGTAAAAAAACAGGTGTAAAAAAATTATCCAAAAAAAAAATCTTTCGTACAAGCACTTACTCTCCCCAACATGTAAAGCAAAAAAACTATGAAAGAATCTGATCGTACCGCAATTACTCTCCACTGACTAAATTATCTCCAACTTTATTCTCCACCAGCTAAATAATTAGCCACGTATGCATAAGCAAATCATTGAAGATATCATCAGTCATGACGATTATTGAGTCTTTCTCTGCCTATTTAATAATCCATTCTCTAAAAACGGAGGCAATGCGAAATTAGCAACTTCTCTTCTTATTTTTCTATCTTCCTCCCTCGTAAACAAAATATGTGTGCTAGCCACAGCGGCTAAATAAAGTCTTCTCACTCAAATGTCTGTACGTATGTTATAAAATATGTAATTATGCTTTATTCTTATCGTTTGCTTATAATACTATTATATTATTTTATTTCTATATTTTTTTAGCTATGCTTAGTGTAGGAAACATACTTAAGTTCTGATTCACATCTCTGAAGTTATTATATAAGGTTGTGGTTTATTGATGATCTGTGATTGATCATTTGTGGAGTTCGTATTTTTTCTAGAAAGCCACAGAGAAGAATATAATATGAACCAGAGATGTTGAGGTTAAACCCTAGAATAGACAGAAGCAAAGTAAGATAATATTAGAAAAAAAACTCTTAGTAGGAAGCATAAAGGACCCGAGTATTTTATAACATACAAAAGACAGAAGAGTGAAAAAAATTTGTTAAAATTTAAGATAGTGTAAAAAGATTAGATTTAGAAATGAAAAATCTAAAAAAAAATATTAGAAATATAGAAGAACCGATAGAAAAAATAAAATTATCTAATAATAAAAAATCTTAAACATAAAAGACACAAAAAATGGTATCAGAGTCTTTATATTAGTCTGTGAATGTCAATCAACAAGCCAAAACATATGAATGTCCTAAACATCTTAATTTCTTCTACACACCTTCATGGTCTTATAAATTTTTTTGCTCTTCTTATGAATTTCAATTAAAATTAAAAAAGAATTAAAAACCCGTCTGCTTTTGGATGAAATTAGTGCAAATATATTCGATAAATTTGATGTTGAATAAATTCTATCTAGAACAAGAATTTAACAGAATCTGTAAATTATTACAAATAAATGTAAAAAATAAACAATTAGAAGTTTTCTAAAAGAGCAAATTTTTCATAGCAAATCTCCATTAGGAAATTCTAATGAATGGATTACAATTAGCTATATGATCTTAAAAAATAATTTGAATTAAGATTATATTTTGAAAATATACTTAGAAAACCAACTTGTTAATTTATGGAGTTAAACCAAAGTCAATTAGAAGAATTAAACTCTTTAAAAATATAATCCAATCGAGAAATAAAAAATTAGCGCACACAGAAAACACTTCTAATATACATGAATTAGGCGTAAGATTAATTCAAAACCAACAAATTATACATAGTAATATTACTATCGCAGTTATTCTTGTTGAATGCTGCAACGTAGAAAGATTTCCCTCTCATCCAGATATTCTTGGTTGGATAAATCAAACTTAGCATAGCTCTCAAGGAAATATATAAGGAGCTAATTCACATTAATAAAATCATTTCAGTAGAAGAATCTTCTCCAGCTGAAAATGAAATAAAATATTTAATTAAAATTCTAACAGAACACCAATTGATGAATACTCTATTAATTACCCTTCAATCGACACTCCTCCTTCCAACAATCAACCTATAGGAATGTCTACTCAATCTAATTCTAATAAAGCTAGTAAAAGTATATTAGAAGTTTCTACTAAAGAGTTCTTATGCACATTACCTACCACCAAGTATTAAATGTAATCCTACTCTAAGATCAAATAAATCAACATTGAAGATCCAAAATCACATACTTGAACTCATTAGTAGACACGGTATATATTTAAATATTGAATGCTTAAAAAATATTAATGAAATAATCAATAAATGGGTAATAGAAAATTTTTTAGCTCTATATAATTATAATTTAAAAGGTGAAGATGCCTATAATTTTTAGAAAATACACTTACTGGAATTGCGAAAAAAAAGATTTGGATTAAAAGATAATAAAAAACAAAGTATTAGAGATATTTGTTTAGGTGAAAGAACTATCAGTACACCAGACAAATGACCAAGTATTTATAGTGATTTTATAAAAAGTGAATTCTTAGGATATAAAATTAAATATACTCGAAGTAGAAAAACAGAAATATCAATTAGATAGTGCTAAACAAAAGATAACATCCTTAAGAATTTGCAATATTGCGATTATCAAAAATTCTTCTATTATATACTAATTGATGATTGATTGTTATATCTAGATATGTATTTTTACAAACAACCTGAACCAGGATATTAGAATTTATGCACAATCTCGATGCTTCTTCCCTTGGTTGCGTTAGGGCTGTGAATTTAACTTAAAGATTGTTAATCACTTGAAAATTGATTCGGATTTTGGTTCGGATCGAAATAAACGAGTCGGGCTACAAACTAAAATTTTGGATCGATTTATTTTTCAAGCCGAACCCAGCTCGATGCTCGGCTCGAAATCGAATAGCTAATAGCCCTAGCTGAGTGTTGGGTTTCTAGGTTGTATAAGATTGTTGTACTTTTAACTACGAAAGTCGAATAAGTTGCTATCACTAGCCAACAAGAAGATGGTTTGAATACAAAGTTTTATGATGGAATTGAGCAAGGAGCGGGGAATTGGAAAGCTTCATAGTGATAGTGTGCGTGCAATTCATCGTGCTAAGAACGCTACTTTTCATGTCATGACAAAACATATTCAGCTGAGGTATAACTTTATATGCTCTCCTAGAAGATATCTCACTTTGGGGGCACAGCGATGAGTTAGGTTTCCAGGCTATAAAAGATTATTGTACTTTCAACTACGAAGACCGAATACATTTCTATCAGTATGGCTATGAAGGAGATGATTTTACTACGTAAGGGAATGGGATAGGAAAGCCCAATAGTGATAGCATGAGTGCAGTTCATCTTGCTAGGAACACTTCTTTCATATCATGACAAAGCACATTCAACTGAGGTATCACTTTATACGATTTCTCCTAGAAAATGAGAAATTCTTGTAGAAGATACACACAACAAAGAATCCCGTGGACATGTTAACGAAGGTGGTGACTATCAACAAACAGAAGTTATGTTTGGCTTTAGTTAGATTCAAAGAAGGTTGAAACTAGAGGTAAGCCACAACACGGTACTTGACTATGAAGATGGCACAAATGGGATGCAGATTTGGTGAAGAGGTGTTGAAATGCAACTCAGCCTCCAAGTGGGAGATCATTGTAAAAAAAGCCTGGTTGGCAACAACAACGAGCATCCCAAATAAGTTTCTGGCGCAGTGCACCGACGGTTCACTTTCATAGAGAGCGTTGTGCACCCTTCCCCATAATGTGCGGGCTCAGACCAGTGTTTGCAGCTCCGCTGCGCTGTATTTCTTGTGCCTATGCGCCAAGTTCTAGAGAGCGTGACACTCCTGTGCTTAAGGAGTGGTGAGGGCACAAGAGGTGTGGTTCTCTCTTCTAATTTGGTTTAAAACTTGCGATTCAAGCGACGAAGGTTACAACTCTCGAGTGTGGTGTTCAAAGCGAATTCTGTAAATTCAACTAATTGTAAAGAGGAATTCTGAGTGTATATCTTTATACATTTCTTATACTTCATAGTGAAAATTTATTGATGGTGTAACTTGTGGTTTTTTCTAGTTCTCGGATTTTTTCATGTTCAATTTAGGTGTGCTTTTACTGGAATTATTTTGTTGTGCTTCTGTTTGATTCATTTTATTCCAGATTTCTCGAATTCGTGTAATCCTATTCCGCGATGAGATTTTAATTTCTAATTAATCAAAGCCCTAGGGGTGAATATATAAGATTTCATCCCAAGCAGGAGTCACTGAGAGACCCGAGACCCATAGTTACACAATCTTTCACTCTGAGCCAAAATTAAAATACTACTGAGCTTTAAAAACAATTCCCTTCTTCTTTCCCTCCAGTCTAGCTATACTCTTCTCACGAACCTCCTCTTTATTCCTCTATGCTAAGTTAAATCCTTGTATAGCCAATGAAGAGACTAATTAGGTTTCAACACAGACATAAGCCTCCACAATTCTTCACATCTAAGCCTTGCTCAATTTACAAACATTAACAAGTCAATCAAATTAAATTTTCTGAAATTTAAAAGCGTCCAAGTTATATTTTAAAGTTTAATTTCTCTAATTAGGACCATTGAATACTCAAAATAATATGTTTTCCTCTTGAATATAGATCACCAAACGTGTCTTTTAGATTTTAATAGGTCCCCTAATTCCATAATAGACGGCATACGTAAAAGTTTAATGTCAAATAGGTTGGCCCTACTAAACTAAACTAATTCGCTACTTTTTAAATACATTTACATTACGTGAGTTAGATAACATTGTCCTAAACTACTTTCTCCTCTAAAAATAAGTAATACCTGACATTAGAAGGAATACAAGCAGGTAATCCCAACTATCCTTTTCATGCTGATGCCTCGCCTAGCCCAAAATGTTGCCTTGAGTGACTTTCTAGCACAATCATTCAGAAGTTAGCCCTGGAAGTCATCTAATCAGATTAAAATACAGCAAATAGTTTGATAAAGCCCGAAATACAAAATTCATTGAAGTCTTGCACTTTATCCAAATGATCAATGGCCGCACATACAATATTAATATACAATTTTGAAATGGAATTGTAAAATGACTACGGTGTACCAAGGAAAAAAATTTAATTCATTTTGGGGGATACGTAAAGTGGTCAAACTAATTATGAACTAGGCGAAGCGAAAATAAAGTAGTGCAAGAAATAATGCATGAGTAAAAAGGCTGTTCTGCCTTCTATTGTGAAGAGCTGTGCCCAACAAATGACTCCAATATTCTCTAAAACTTATCTGCATCCACGGCAGCGTAGACGGAAGAGAAGTATCTAAACATGATGGGATTCTGCAAGAAAATACATATGTACTCAATGATTCGTTGGAACAAATAGATAATAAGAAATAAAAGACTAGCAATCACCTTTGACCGCTAAGAATTCCAGATGCTAATTGCCTGCTGAAGGTTGGACTAATCTTTTCGAAGACTCTGGCATAACATGGCAAGATAATTTGCCCTGAAACCATTTCCGCCATGTTTATGCCAGTAAATCAACCATATAAAGAAAAATTGAAGGAAATACATGACGAAATTATGCTATTCTGTTTGTAACGAAACTCATATTATCTAACTGGCTTTGAACGATCTACTTAGCCAATTGTTACACATGGTGCAGATATGCTAAAAACAGACAAAATTACTAATTCTCTTTTATTTTTTCCAAATACATATGACAAGAAGGGCCACTTTCTAAAAGCAAGATATAAAAGGATGAGAATAGTCAGATTACCAAATGTAGCATACTTGCTGTGGAGAATGGAGACAGTAGTTTCCGGTATTCCATTGAAACTTCTTTCATCTGAATTTAATGTTATATTTGCTATTTCCAGAGGTCCATGGCTTGGAGAAGAATAAGAGTTCCTAACATGAATGATATCTAACCATATTCCTGAAGGAAATCTTCTTCGTTTTGCCAACCAGAGTAAGATTTCAGAATAAGGAGTAGCATGCAGGACTGAAATTGTTATCTCCATTGTAAAGGTTATAAGAGTACGCAAGGTAGTCAATAGCGTGAAAAATACGTAGAATATTGACGTTGTTGGTAGCAGAAGTAAGAGGGGCGTAAACAGTAATGAACCCACAACATGCTGCTCAACTGAAAAATCATCGTAACTGTCTAACCTTTGCCTAAGAGGATTCCATTTTCTCCCCCTGTCATTGGATTAACTAACAGTTCATTGTACAAACACAACAAAAAAACATCACATTGAACAGATACTGGATATGTACAAGTTTGAGATGAAAAAAAAAGAAATGGAGCACATATACTTTTCATTTAAGAAAAAATATAAACTAACCAAATGTCTTAAGATGGTAGCAGACTATGTAATGGGATTCACCTTGTTTAGTGTTCTTCAATCCATGAAGATTCTCTCAATAGCATGAATATGAAGAAAAATGAACGCGACAAAGGCTCGATATAGAAAGGAAAAAAAATTGATTAGTGATGTCATCAGTGCACAAACCTCCCGCAAATTTCATGGGTGTCAAAAGAACGCAGACAAAAAAAACTAAAATCACCCACTAAGACAAGCTTTACATCCATTCTAACCATTTACTCTGAAGAATATGAATAATTTTAGTTCAATGTCTGCAGAACAAGTATACGTTATTATCTAAAATAAGCAGCTTTGAGCATCAATTTTATTATAGTGTGCGATCAAAATTGAATGCAAGGAATAAATTTTGGAACTAGCAGGTATTCATTTAGAACACAGGTTACTCGGTGCAATCCTTCTACATGGTGATGCCATTTCGAAATAGGATGGTTGGTTGAGCTGTTTTGATGTGGGGAACTACTTCAATATGATTTTATACTTCTCCTTTGTTATAATATATAGCTTTATGGTTCAAAACTGTTGTTGTAAATATTATATTATGATCACATTTAATATGTTCTTAGAAAATGGATACAGTTAAATTTACATCCTTAATTTTGGAATATAACAAAATAGTGGAATATGTTTTTCTTGGTTTCCTCACATGAGTATGCAACATCAAGAACAATGCATGATCCTCCTTTATCACTTTTACCACAACTATTTTGTGGTAATGTGGATCAATTTCTTCAAGCCACTCCATTCTAGTCTCTTTTTGGATATAAATTACAGCAATTCCTATAGCTTATTTCTAACTTTTTGCAGTAGCAACATGATGATCCACTGTTTTTCTCCTCTATAGCAAAACTTTCAGTCTTATCCTACTTTATAATTGCAAGTAGGGATTTTTAATCAATAGGAAGGGTTAATGTTTCCTCTCTCAAGTGCAATAGTAATGATGAAGGAAGCTTAATTTTTTGTTGAAACTTTAACAAAGCCCTGCTACATAGTTAATAAAAAGAGATTTTTCATTCAACGAAATTTCTTATGTCATCACATACCTTGTAAATTTCATTATATTGTTGTACATTTTCCCCATTTTCTTCCCCTAGATTCTGCTATCAAATCCACTTTCTTCTTCAAGTTCAATGGGATAAAATTGTGCTCTTAAAAAAAAGTTAAAGTTCTGATCACATCAAGGTTAACACATTACAGTATTAACAGTGAATTCCACCTAAATCATGCGAGAAAATTTTCAACTTCAAATGAAGAAATATAAGTTTCAGTTTATTCAGACAATTATGAACCAAAATATATAAGTTTAAGCTTGTCTATAACCTCTGCTATAAGTGTTATGTCATAGCAAGCTAACTCCACCGTTGCTTTTACCTGAAAAAATATTCTCCCGTTTATGGATATGAATTAATTTATATTTTATTGATATCTTCTCCTAAATTAACTCCAGCAAATACTGAACTAGTTATCATAAACCGCTATTTAAGAACAATCTTATCCTTCATAAACTAACTCCATTAAAACATAAAAATCAATTTTAAATTAAGAATAGGAACTTATCCAAAATATATCTTATCCTTAGGTTCTTCCTTATAAAGTTTCTATTAACTTAAACTACCACATTGTTTGATTTTTTTTAATGTAAGTTTGTTCAGTTACATACAAGAATTTGTTTACTTGGTCAAAAGGTATTGTTCGCTGATATTGAATCTCTTCCAAGCATATCAGCCTCAGCTTTAAGTGAAGGGATCGAACCTTCACGGTTTTTATAAGAAGTCAAATGAGCCATAAAATCTGCAGTGAATGCCAGTTTCCAGATTAACTGATTCCACTGGTTGGTTCAATCATGATAACATCAATACGATGGTATTGTTCAAACCTTATTAGTACTAAAAGCAAACTACTTAAAAAATAATTATTTTTCCATTGTGTCATATTGAGTCATATTTTCATTTGATTCTAATAAATAAGATCATTGTATACAAAAATGCCCCAAGTCGTTTTAGGTTTACCTTTACCTTTCTTAGCACAACTCAAATCTAAAGCATTGACTCACTTAATAGGGTCATCAGATGGTCGACGTTTAATGTGACCAAAATATCTAAGGCGATCAATCTAATCTTGTCTGACATTACAGCTACTCCAACCACTTCATGGATACATTTATTTCACATTTTTGTCTCTAGAAGTAAAGCCACTCATCCAACTAAGCATTCTCATCTCAACAACACTTAATTTTTTGCTTCTCTTCTACAAGATAACATTTTGCGCCATAAGGCATGGCATTGCAAGTTTAACAATTTTGCGTCATAAAGCATTGCAGGTTTCTGTTAGACCGGCGCCTATGGACAATTTAGTCTTTTGTTATTTATTATTGTTTGGTATAAATAGGACTTGATAAATTAGGATTATGATATGTTATATGTGAGATTATTGTCTAGTGTATTAGGATTATAGTGTTAATATTTATATATTTGAGTTGTGTTGTTTGGTGTTATTGAAACAAAACATTTTATTTGCTCTAATTTCGATGAAAGACTACAAAGGTTCCTATCAAATTGACATCACCAGAGCATTCGATGTCTGGAAACCAACGATGTTATCGTCGTCACCTTCATCAACAAAGCATACAGGCGTCTATGACGCGACCACACCTCACAAATCAATTTAAGTTTGGGCTACTTAAGAAGCAGCAGAATCGTGGCATACATATACAGTCGCAAATATCGAGTGATTCAAGCTAAAAGTCGGATCACAACCAACAAATATTGAGATACAGCGTGACACGAGCTAGCTAGGAAGCCAATGATATATCGCATAAAGAAGTTCCAAGATTTGAATGATCTAGGATGCCAAGGATGGGATGAGACTTATGAGATGTCAAAACAGTTGCGTTGGGAAGTCAACGACAGGATTGCAACATACAGTGCATCTCCTTTGAGCCTCCTTCGTGGCCTAACCGCGCGATATAAAAGTGATCTCAAACGAAACATCGACAAAATAAAATAAAAACAAAATTAGAAAATAAAAAATAAAAGTGATCTCCAGTGGGACCTTAGTTATTTCTACAGCTACAAATACTAAAACATGGGTAATCATTGCGTATTCAATATTAGGGCTTTTTTCATGTGATTGCTATGTAATTAGTAGTTCATATAAATAGAAATTAACAGAACTAACCTAGAAATATGTTATAAGAAAAGAGTTGCAAGATCACTAATGAAATACACACAAATTCAAATCATTTACCCTCTCTTCATGGCATCAAAGCTTTAGGAACAAACACATCCTAAGAATTACCTCCTTTCTCCTATAAGTTACAGCCCCAAGACCAGTGTTCGACCTGCACCTACTTACGCCTCCTTGTACCTCTTGCATCTAGTAACCCATCAACATGAAAAGGCCTCAGCACTGCAGCTTTCCACAAACAAAAGAGAGGAAGATCTCTCAAAGAAAAAAAAACTAATCTATTGTAAGTTATTAACTAATCAAATAATATAATTAAACCATAGTGGATAAATACCAAAATCTTCCTCTCTTCATGGCATCAAAGCTTTAGGAACAAACATGTCCTAAGATTTAACTCCTACAACTTACAGCTTCAAGGCCAATCTTCAAACTGCATCTACTTCCGTCTCCTTGTACCACTTGCACCTATTATCCCATCAACATAATAAGGCCTCAACACTGCAGCTTTCCACAAACAAATGAGAGGAAGATCTTCTCTCTAAGAAAAGAAAAAAATCTAATCTACTATAAGTTATTAACTAATCAAAAAAAAAAAAAACCATAGTAGATAAATACCAAAGCCTTCAATCTTCATTCAAGCTGAATGACAAAAATTATTTTATTTGGTCCAAGATTTAGAAAACCTATTCAAATGAAAGAGAAAGTTGGGCTATTTTATTGGACCCATACCAAGTGAAGAAGAGCTTAATTTTTCCACATAGAACATTGAAGATTCCTCAATTACGTCCAAGCTATGGAATTCAATAATACCACAAGTAAAAAGCACCCATATTTTCTTAAACATGATAACTAAAATTCAATGAAATAAACTTATTCAAAGGTGTGTGAAGCAGCTGTAGTTTAGGATAACTGTTGAAAGGCATTATAGTTGTAGTTTCTTTGTATTATTTTCTTCTAGGTAGTAATATATTGTTATATGTTTGTTTGAGATATTGTCTACAGACTAGTTATTTCAAGATATTTTGATTTATGTGTAGTGTACTTTATGACTTTTTAGGGGTTGTTTAGTTGGAAGACTTACAGTATACTATAAAAGAGTTTTTAGGAAATTATATGTTTGGTACGAAGAATTACAAATACAATATAAAGTACGAATGAATTTAAAGTTCACAACTTAGTTCATTTTAGTTGAATTTAAAATTCGACTAATTTGGTCGAATGTGAGTTACATTGTAAAATGCTATTCGTAAGCTGCACCCCCCCTCCCCCCCCAACACACACACCTCTGTACGACTCATGACGCCCCAGAGCTGATACCGTCCGACACCACCGCCTTGGGCCATCCGCCGTCGTTGGCTGTCCACTGCTCCTACTGGTCGTCAGCGGCCACTTGCAGTCCGTCGTCATCTGTCTGTTCTCGCTGCCGTCGTCTGTCCGCCATAGTCATTGTAGTTGGCCATCAGCACTGTGCGTAGCCACCTACATTCTGTCACCAGAATATTCTCCATAACTATGTAAGTCTCAATAGCTCATATAGAGCTAAAGCCTTAGCTTTATGTTGCTTTTTCAAAGTTTACTCCTTACTTTTTTAGATCAATCTATGATATACTTCACTAGATTGTTTATTGCACTCTTCCAAAAGAATTTATTCATTAAATCACTCATTTAGCAATTTATCAAAGTAGCATTTTCACCACTATTAAATGTCTTCATCTTTAATGAAAATCCCTAGATCTCTTCTCTATATCTTAGGTACTCAATATCTCCTTATATCATAAGTACCAAGCCATCAAAAGTTATTGCTTTTGATTGAGTTGAACACTCTTTGCAAGGCTTCTAGCTCTCTTTTATTATTATAAGCCTATGTAATATTTAAGAAAATGTTCAATATGCATAACCAATACAGGGACATCTTAGGATCTATCCACCCATTATATATTAATGCATCAACTTTCACAATCCAAATAATAAAAAAGAAAGTCTATTTAGTGTCATGACCTAGTAACTAGATTTGTTCCACGATTTCTAATACTTCTACCACATAGATATTCAAGGTGCCACTGATATCAATTCAATTTGGCGTTGACATCTATAAGAATAAAATCATTGTTCATTTAGGTATCAATTAATGTTTTGTAATATTGCTTCCCTTCTTGATATATCAAATAACTCAAATATTTAGCCCCATAACCGGTTGATACTATGATACAACCTTATACACCCTATAATCAAATCTAATGGAAGTCTAGAATTTCAAGTAGAAACTAATACATGCAAAAAAAAGGTAAAAAAACACGAATTCATAAGCTACAAGCTATTAATCCAAAAGAACTCTTGACCACCTCTGATGAAAACAAAAAAAAAGATAGAACCCAATTCAGGCGGTTGTTGCTTTTTAAAGAAGCAGCTGTTAAAATTGGTGTAACAGTCAGTTTGTTTAGATAATATGCTATGCAGCAGCAGTTCTGACAAAAAAGATAATTATGCTCTTATAGATATAAACCAACAATGCTTATACATTTACATACAAGATGGTTGCTTGATTTATTTTTATTCATCACTCGATTTCGCTATGTTGGTCACATTTGTTTCTACTTTGTTACATGCTTCCTCGTTTTTAATGCCTCCTTTATCCTACATGCTACATTGCTTAACGATTTCTATACTTTCTCTTTGTGTGGTTGATATACAACTTTTGCGATGGATGGTGGAGGGGACTACTTTATTACAGTTGGGTAGAGGGGGACCTTTTGATGGATGCTTCAGGATTGCTTTTGCGGTGCTTCTTCATGCTCGCACTATTCTCTCACACGTTGGCTCGACTAATGCTCGCCCTAACGAGTTGTAGAGTTTATGGATCGAGCGGCTTCGGTTCGGAGGCACTCATTATGCTACTCATGGTTCGACGTTTGATTTTGGTGAAGCCATGCAATTATTCTTCACGCCTATACTGCGGAAAGTGAAGGGATCTAATTTATTTCTACTATTTGCAACACGTTGGGGATGCACCGACGTTGGGGATGCACCTTATGTTCAGGACTTATCTTTTGGGTTTACTTTTGGGTATACTTGTTCAAATGTGGTGACGGTTGGTATGGGTCACTTTTGGCCATAGCATCCAATTTTGTACTTCTACTTTTCTAATTAATATATAGCCGTTGGGCTTTTCAAAAAAAAGAAAAAAACATACAAGATGGGGTTTTTACTTGCATACCATTAATTCTTATGTGTATACATATAAAGCAAAATTTGTCTTTTGCATTTATATAACCCAAAGCTTTTCATATCACACTAAAAAGATCGCTTTCAACTTTGGAAGGTGAAAAACACATTTTAATGCATAGGTAAAATGTCTTATATGTAAAAATTAATATCCAGGTTATAAATATGTGACTACATAAAAATTACACTCACATAGCATGGATTGCAGTTGACAAAACCTCTAAAGACAGTATCATCACCCAAATCCAGTACCAAATCATGAATTGCACTAACATAGCAAGGATACAGATCACAAAATCCCAAAGTCATAGTAAGTCAGCCTACAAACAAAACCAAAACCAAAGCAAAACCAACAACAATCAACCAAATCCTAACCAAGGAAATCCCAAGCACAACCAACCAAACTCCAACCAGAGCAACCCCAGCCGCAGCCAACAAAACCCTAACCGAAACAACCGCAAACACATCCAATCAAACCCCAACCAGAGCAACCCTAGACGCAGTTGACCGAACCCTAATCTAACCAACCGCAATCAAAATAGCATGAAATGTGCATCCTAAACCAAACAAAAAATACAATATATTTGCAAAGCTCAAGATCTAAACTTTCAAAATTATGCAAAGAGCAGCATAAATATATAGCCCTAAAAAAGTGAATATAAAATATTCATCCGCAAGTTTAAAATAGATAGCACAAAATGCATAACAAAGATAGCGCGGAATGCACACCCTAAACCAATAATCGAACACATCCTTGCACAGAATAGGTCGGATTGTGAAAATCTGGCAAAATGAAAGAAAAAAGAGAAAAAAGCATAATAATGTTTCTTGGTGTGACCAAAACAAAAAATGAATAACTAGATACATACAAGCGATTTAAAGGTTGGAAGACAGACGAGAAAAGCCGCCCATTGGTATGCCCTAACACGCGATGCTCGCAGCAAATACGGGCGACAAGCCGCAAACCAAGGGTATTATCGTTGATAAAACAAGGAATTAATGGAAAAGTTAAAGGGCAGCGAAGTAATTTACCCATCTTTTCACAGAACCCAACTCCGCCTAGCCATTCACAAAACCTTGAAGGTTTTGGAAACAAGATTTTAAGAAATGCACAAAAAGTGAGCTCCCAAACACACTTCGAACTACTTTCCAAAACGGAAAGCGGCGAAAAAGCCGCTCCAAACACACCCTAAGATAAATCATGACCATGAATAAAATCTAATGCCACACAAAATGAGTTGAAGCAAAACTATTAAAATAAAATTTCATTTTCAACTAATAGTAAAAACATGCTTTTTTGTAATTAAAAACATGCATTTGAAGAAGAAGAAAAAGGAGATCAGAAAAGAAAGAAAACTAAAGCATTTTGATTACTAGAAGACAACTCACAAGGTGGAGCAAAAAGCCAAACCTAAAGAGGCGCCATAAAGATGCCAAGGCTTGGATTTGTTGCGAGTAAATAACACGTATCAACCAATGAAGTGTGATTACATGCAAAGTCACAAGTTTGAGCATGTCAATGCATAGTGCAACAGGTATAGTAAGGCCAAGAACGATTCCAGACAGTGCAAGCACCCTAATAAAATGCTGCAGGATAGAGGCCATAAAGAACCATAGTGTGGAAAATGTCTGAATTGCATCGAGCGAAATCTTGCCAAAAAACTCCGCAAGCTCAGTATTTAACTTGAAGCCTGCCGGAACACCCATTAACCACACACAACCCAAGCGCAGCAAATTCTCTGTGATGTTGTGGGCGATAACATTTATCCAAAAACAGATAAATTCAGTATTAACCAAAATAGTAAATCCAAAAACTGCACCCATTAGGACATCCATAAGGATAGCAAACCACATAGAGTGCTTCCTTAATGCATATTGATGTGTAAATTCAACATTTGAATGTGAGCTGCGAACAAATAGCTAGGGTTAATTTCATAAAAGTAATAGAATTTCTCATGCTGAAATGGAGCACAATATTCAATTCAATAATTACCTGAAGTCACTACCGAAAAAAAAAATTGGCCAGTATAAAAACTGGCAACTCCGAATGTGCACATTTTTCCATGCGTGAGTGAAGACCTTCTTTAAAATTATGGTCGCTAATTTGTGAAGGTTAAAATTCAGAACCGTGTAAAACAATTGAAATATAATATACATGACTGACGAGATGGAAGCCAATGAAATTGCAAGCATAGACCGTAGCACTGATGCAAACCTACGATATCAGAATTAACAATCTGTAAAACAGGAAAATAAAAGGAAAAAACAATCCAATCTCTGATATAAATAAAGGAAAAAGTTAAAATATAATGGTTAAACATTGGCAGAAATGGTAGATCGTTACCAACATAATGAGAAGTGAGTTGTAGGAATTTTCACAAACAAATTTCTCTGCAAGAGTTGCTTAGCAGCATCTGAACAGTTTAGTGCAGACACAACTACTTCCTGAAATTAAGAAACAAGTGTAAAAAAAAACAAGAAAAAATACCGTAGTGCAAAGTAAAGGGCACCTATAATGAAAATATACAAAAATACTTCCACAACTAACCAGATCTGCTAATGTTAGCATTTTATGAAAGTGGTTCTTCCACCATGGATTTCTGACGAGCTTGGTGGCTGCCTGATCAGAATAACCCCAAGAGCTCAAAGCATAATGATGCCTACTATATGCCGGAACATCATAAACTATCAACTGATGTCAACAATTTAAAGATTAGAACAAATTCAATATCAGCATCTTAAATATACTAAAATAGAAGCGTGTAATGTAGGTTCTGCAAACTTACATACGTGGAAAGTTGAGATGGACAACATATCACCATTTTGATGAATGTGATCAATCTCCGGGATCCATCTAGCCTCTTTGCATTGACTTCCTTGCAATCTGGAGAAAAGCTGAATCCAGTTCCCAGATCTAATTAAAGCCTCTCTTTGAGCATCCACAGAAGGATCCAGCTTCTTGCAGCCACATGTATACCTTTCAGGATATTCAGCCGATAATCTTCCGCATAATTTCTGATCAGAGTAATTATGCATGTGGTCATTAACGATGGGACTTGAAGCAATATTACCTTCCACTTCAAAGCAGCGCATTATCCCCTTTTGATTTTTTGAGGTAGAATCAATGTACTGATTGCCCGTTGTTTTCATATCCTGAGGGCAGCACTCCAAAAGACATATTCCCAGGACTGAAAAGGTTGAGGATTCCTGCAACGCCATTGGCATCTTCGTATTTGCATGGCTTAGAATTTCCTGATACTTGAGAAAGAGAGAAGATTTTGCAATAGTAAGTCTTTTAAACTAAAGAGATCAGATATAAACAGAGATATTGATAATGAAGTTGAATGGCAGTTGAAAGCTAACCAAATGAAATTATTCTTCAATTTTTTTCAAGATCAAGCTGATAATATGAAGAAATTTGAAAAAACCATTACCAATGGTATCTTCTTACCTCTATATATGCAGCTTGGCATATCTAACATACCATACTGCTGCATGTAGAGTTTGCGATATCGTCCTAATATGGGACTCCACATTAACCATCTAAGATGGAACCAAAAAATTTAGCAAAGAAAATTCCAAAAGGTATATCATGTTGATCAATATCTTCTACATCATTATAAATTAAGAACTACTTTCAACTACTTTATGATGATGAATAAACCGACTTTATGGATAAGTCTCTTCATATTATCAACAAAATAGAAAGGCTTTGAGCCAACAATAATCCACTTTATGATAATGACATTAAAAATCATTTGCTATAATCAAACCAATACCCGCTTAAGTGCCGCCTATGTTCTTTCCTCTCATAATATCTAATTCTCAGGCAACGTCACCAGTGCTAATCATCAAAGGAAAGAAGTCGAATTGAAGATACAGAAAACCATGAGCTCAAGACTCGAACCTTAAATCTAAAATTGAACCTAAACATGTACGTGTACCTAAATCGGAGCTCCCAAATGACTCTTCTTGGGAACCTGAGCTAGACGTCAAGCATGAGCATGGAAAATGAATATAACATTTATTTGCTTTAAAGATAGAAATCTATCCCAAATATTTTAGTGATTAAAAGCCAGTTATAAATTAAATTCCATGTAGGAAACTGTTGACCTCATTTTTTGTGAGGTCTAGTCCTCCTCTTAGGATTTAGGATCTAGCCTTAGGGATCTCCCTTTGACTATCTTAGAACTTTAGAAATGGGACCCGCCTCATTCTAGAAACCCTTTCTGGAGTTTCGCGTGTGTGGTATCGACTTCTAGCACTTAGAAGGATGAAACCAACATGAGGAAACCCAAAAGGGATTCCTATAGGACCTTCCTGAGCCTTAGGGTGGCCTTTTGCACAATTCGCACTCCCGCACGCACAAAATTTCACAATTCAGAGAGTCGATACATCCGATCGACATGATTCACATCGCTTGCACTGTTATCTGTCGAAGGCTCGAATAAAACCTTTTGAAGCGATCAATCGCGGGTCGAAATTTTGTGAAATTAGAATTTTGACGCGTTTTTGACCCGATTGTCGACGACGTCGTCCGAGCGATCCTGAATGACAAAATGGACTGCACCAGCACGTCCAGAGCGTCGATTTTGCCTAGGGAGGACACCAATTTTGTTACGACGCCGCGCATGAATAAATCGCATATAATTTAATATATATATATATATATATATAAGACCATTTTCCCCCTTTCCTCTTTAAACACTAAATCCCTAAACTCACGCACCCGAGCTCTGCCTCCTTTCCCTCTCCCGTTCGCGTGTCTGGCATTTCTCTTTGTCGGTCTCGAGCCAACCAAGCTCCTCCTCCTCCACGCGAGAGAAAGTTGACCTCGCTCGTCCTTGCCTGACATCCTTCTGCCCGCGGCTCTCCTTCCCAAAGCCGTGTCAGTCTCCCTAGGCTGTTTTGTGTTGTCTGGATTTTATTATCTCCTATAAATTTTATATGGGAAATGGCAACGTGAATTTGAATGGCAAAATCTTCTCTTCTCTTCTTCCCAATGCTTCCCTCGCTGCTACTAGGCTTGCCGCTCGGTCCGAGATGTTTCGGTGGCTTCGCCTTCTGTGAGCATGGAGCGCGAGGAGTAAGTCCTTTTCTTCTTTGGCCCGATTCGAGTGTCGTGGGTTCAAGGGGTGACCTTCTGTCTCTTCCCCTCTCTTCTCTGCCTATAAACATAGTTTCTTTTGATTTTTTCTTGATTGTTGAGAAAAAGTTTTCTAAGAGGAAAGTAAAAATTTTAGCTGTGAGGAGATTGGAAAGGAAATTTCTGTGAGAGCATTTCTTTGAGGTGAATTCTTGTGTTGCAGTGCTTTTACATTGGCATTAAAGAGGTACCCCTTCTTCCCCCCTCTTCTTCGATGCCCTGTTTCCTTTCGGTTTTCCTCTCGGCCGAGCCTTTGAGCTTGGCTCTGTTGGATGATACAGCATGCTAGTTTTCTTTACTTTCATATATTTTGAAGCATTCACTCTAAAAGCATGTGAAGGATAGAAATATGAGCATGTTTCAGGAGTTCGATTTTATTACTCGCTTAGAACGGTGGAAATATGGCATGACATAAGTGTTCTCCTTCTTTCTACTTGCTTGAGATAAAACAGTGGCATAGTTCTATTATTGTGAATAGGAAGCTTGAAACGTGGCTTTGAAATAATTTTAGCTCCTCTTGCAAGCATGGTGGGATATGTATTAAGAAGCTTTTCACTTATTTTCATCTAGCATGAAATATTAGAGAGGTTATTTGGCCTTTCATGAATGTTAGGGAGTGAATTTTACTGTTTTATGCATGTTTGGGGGCTCGGTTTTGGCTCCCTGTGGCTTTCCCTGGATTGAAATGTATACAACAACAACAACAACAACAACAAAGCCTTAATCCCACTATGTGGGGTCGGCTACATGAAATGTATGTTATGTGAAAATCTATTTAATTTGGAAAGTGTTGTAGCTTGTTCTGAGGGCTTGGTTTAGCTCCTCGTGAGGCGTCTCCCCTGCTCAAAAAAAATCTATTGGAATCATTGTATGCTTGGAATATTTAGACATGCAGGTTGTTCCTTGGCTTTGGATGGCTCGGTTTTACCTACAGGTGGCTGAAACTTTAATTTCTGTTAAAGTTTGAATTTGTATCAACGTTTGGGTCTTGTTTTAGTCCCTGCTGAGCTCGGTTTTGGATTGGTTTGGAGTCTCGGTTTTGGGCTTGAAATGGCTTGATCTTTAATGTGGTAGGGCTCGGTTTTGGCCCCTGCTAGGCTCGGTTTTGGCTTGATTTGGAGTCACGGTTTTGGGTTTGAAATGATTGGATCTTTAATGCTTTATGGGAGTCTGGATTTTAATATTGTTGGGCTCGGTTTTGGGCCTTGAATGGCTCGGCTTTGGGCTTTTGTTGTGTTCAGCCCTTGCCCGAGAAGTTGTTTGGAGGTGGTCTTGCTGGCTCTGGTTCCTATTCGTACCCGTGAGGCCTATTGTAGGTTGTTGGGTGTGATTTGGTCCTTCTTGCTAAGCTTGATTGGCATCCCAAAAATTATAATTACTTTAGTTATCCTTTCGTGTTTGTCAGGGAAGCATAGTAGTCATTGGTGGTTCTTTTGTTTGCCTTAGCCGTGAGCCCCTTTGTGCCATGGGTTGCCGTAGCCGTGGGCCTTACTTGCGCTTTAGATGGCCTCTGATCGTGGGCTTTTGCAGCTGCTCTTTGCTGCCTTAAACTGTGAGCTCTAACAGTTCTTTTCTGGGCTCTTTCTTGTCTTAACCGTAGGCCTTACTTGTTGTCTCTTGGGCTGCCCTTGGTTATGGGTCTTGGCAGCCGTTCCTTGCTTTAGCCGCGAACCTCTTTTGTCCCCGTTCTTGGCCTTGGTCGAAAGCCTTGGTGGCTGCCTTCTCCTCTCTATTGACCCTGATCGTGAGCGTTTATGTGGTTTTATGGGAGGGTTTTGTGCTTATTTAATGCATGAGGCTATCTATTAATTTGAAAGATGGAGAATTTTGATTTTGGCATGAGTTTGGAAATATCGGTGGTGGTTTCCCCGGGGTCACTTTCTTTTAAAGTTTAGGAGATTTTAAACCTCATTTTGGAAAAGCACTTGGTAGACTTGATCAATCATATGTCTTTGGGGTTTGGGAAAATTAGCGTGAGCTTGTCCTTTATGTTTGTTGGGAAAGACCTTGGGTCCTACTTTTCTAGGTCTTCTCGATGCGAGCTTTGAGGACTGATATATTCTCCTTTTCGGTATTTTAGATGGATCAGTGTCTCCTCTCTCTCACCCCATTTTTGTTCTTTTCTTTCCTTGCTTCTTGGTTCGGTTTTCGATGTTTATGCCCGATGCATAAGTGTCCACGTATGGACTTTTGCTATACGTGAAACCATCAAGCAAGGTCGCAAGTGGTTGTTTTGGGGCGTACGGTGTTGATGGTAAAGGCACACCGAAGATAGAGCAGAAAGATGCCTTATCCTATAACATCAAGGTCCAGGCATTTGATGAACAATAGGATATGGTATCCTTCACCAACATAAGTCTAGCGGGAGTTGACTCGAATCTCCTCATGTTGTTGGCAGTTCTATGCCTGGTAGCGTAATCGACTCGTGGACAACAAAAATTTCTTTAAAAAAAAAAGATAAGTTTTGATAAAACATTTTCAAACAAAAACATACTTTGCTACGAAGCAAAATTGATAATTCTTCTTTACATGTTTAAAATTTGTATGCATGTTAAAAAACATAAAATATATTTTAAAGCTGGTTGTCCACCCGACGAATATCTGTTTAGGCTGGGAAATAGCCCTCTGAGTGAAGTTCAAGACACCCTTCTAGACGAGTAGCGGGTTCTATAAATTCGGGTGACCGAGTAGCCTTCGTGGACCCTCAAAAATAAATATACAGCTGAGCCTAATCTCATACGAGTGCTTGCGGTCCCCCTCATCCGAATCTTCTTTTTGTTTTATCGAAGCTTTGGGACAGGGCACTCGTGTTACTTTTCCTTCCTTTCAGGATTTCCCCAGGAGTTATGAGGATTTTCTTTTACTTGAGTCTTTTTCGTTGATTTTCAAGAGTTTTCCGTTTTTCCTCGGATTTTTTGGATAACGTTTTCTTCCGGACTTTGCTTTTTTGAGATGCATTTAGGCTTGCTATACTTAAGGAACATCAGATCTCACGGGCGTACAGGTTTGTTTTACATTTTACAGCACCTAATTTTTTTGTTTCTACCTGCTACCATACAGTACAACATGTTATATTTGTCATGTTTTTACCTGCTACTGTTCTTCCTGTATAGCGTGTCATACTGCTCATGTTTCTACCTGTTCATGTTCCACGTGCATTCTATTATTTGTTCCTGCATTGCACACTTTATATTATATAGCTTCAAGCATGTTTCCTTTTTATATAGGATGTTTAGAGGACTACAATCATAGGACCGTTTGATTTGACACTATAACTGGACACCCTAGAAAACTTAAACTCGTCATGTCGGGGAGCTTGGAGCTAGCGCGGTGGGCAGCACGGCCATCTTCAACAGCATAACACGTCTTCCCCAGCAAAACCATTTCTTTTCCTAGAAATTAAACAACAATCCATAGGATTTCGAGGTTGTTTGCCGAGCGCCGTACGATTTAAGCCCTAAACTCGTTCTAGGTTCCGAGGTTGTCGTCCGATACGACGTAAACCCTCATATCTTCTAGGCAATTTGAGTGACCCTGTCACGCAAATATAAGCCCTAATTAAATAAAATTGGCAGGATAAAACACTTTAATATTTTCTTCCTAAAATTGGAGCCAAATCATAGGATAGACTGGGAAATCACTGAGGTTCTCCTCTGGATCTGTGGCCTCCCCTAGTTTCTCTTCATTTGGATTCCTCAACATCGTTCCAGGTTCGAGTCTATCCCGTTTCACACCTCTTGTCTGATTTCGTTGAAAAGTCCTATCTTTTTGACTTCTTTGAAGATAGTATTTCACTGATTTTTATCGAGAGTTTTCTTAGGTGACTTCAGTCATTTAAGATGTAATTAACTATAGGGGTTTGCCTTTATAGGAAGTTTTTCCGAACCCAGCCTAAAATAAACCCTATTTAATTCTTTGTATTAAATAGGGGAACTTGTCCACAATTAAGACGGTTTCGCAGATCAAACGGATGTCATATATTTCTTAGTTTTTTTGATCGAGTCTCATCCTCAAGTCTTGTTTTTATCCATCGGGTTAGATACAGGATTTGAGGTAGAGCGCTCTTTCGCTCTTTTGAGGTACAGTGCTCTTTCATTTGAACTATGAAAAATATGGGGTTAGTTTGATTTCATATTTTTCTAAACTTAAATCTTTATGTTAATTAAAACGTCCTTCCGAAGCGGGTGACGGGACTTCGATTCTGGTGACCGACAACTTCTTACTTGTCGGCAACTAAGACGGTTTCGCAGACCAAACGGATGTCATATATTTCTTAGTTTATTTGATCGAGCCTCATCCTCAAGTCTTGTGTTTATCCCTCGGGATAGATACAGGATTTGGGGTAGAGCGTTCTTTCATTTAAACTGCAAAAAATATGAGGTCAGTTTGATTTCATATTTCTCTAAAATTATAAAATTATATGTAAATTAAAACGTCCTTCCGAAGCGGGTGACGGGACTATACTTCCAGCGACCGACAGCTTCTTACGAACAACTTTTGAACAAATCACTCACCAATTTTTAACTTTCCCCCTTTTAGCGCCGACAGAAACAAAAGAATATTAACATTAAAGGTTGTAGGACATGCATATACTGAGAATTAGGTAGCATAACAATTGAGCTAGAGCTGTTCAATTTGAAAAAATCTCCATATTTGTTCAAGAATATAGTTTACCTGAGCCATTTCATCCTCAAACACTAGACGACTCCTTCTAAAGATTCATCACATGCATTTTATTCCACAAAGCATTGATTTTTTTCTTAAGCTATTAAACATACTAACTTGTTGGAAGAATCGATAGGATGATCCTAATTAAATTTATTTATTATGAAATCATAACCAGTGACTTCATTATTCAAAACTGTAAAAAATCAGATGGATGTGATTGCTTAATGATTTATTCATTTAGTTTGCTATACTTCTATGAAAACAGTTCACATTCTGTAAATATTTCCTTTTCAAAGTTCGCTACAATTGTAGGAAGATCACTCCAACATTATAAATCTTAAATCTCTTCCTACTTTTAAGGATGTCGATAGTACATCTAAAAATTGTCTTACAAAAGTAATTCTATAAATTGCGAATTGATCAAATCTATTTCACAAATTATCAGAATATCTTCTACTATAAGCTCATTCAAATCATTAACTAACAGGAAAATAAAACTTCACATGCAAGATGTCTCATAGCTTCATACTAGGCTTCCACACTAGATCCGGCTAAAGTCAACAATTTAATTGTTTTTATCCATGTGATAAGAGTCACTCCAATAAAAAATGCAATATCCATAAGCTAATTTCTTTTTTATCAATACAGCGAAATAATACATGTCAAAAAAATTTGCAATGTTCAGATGCTTAGATTTAGTATGCAGCAATCTTTTTTTTTTTCCTAGAGACCATCCAAAGAGAAACTTTCCAATACTTCTTTAGATTTTACATCTGCCGACAGATTGCTCTAACAACGAATGAGATTTTAGATCAAAGAACACTCAGCCAAATATGTTTACCAACTAGCCTAAAATATTGACATGGATCATCAAGAAATGCATCGCTATCATTGGTCATAATTAAGTATCCACAGATATATGCCAATAGGCTTACAACCTAAGAGACATAATTTATTAAAGAAAAAAGACATTTCTTTTTAATCTTTACTATAGGCGAACACAATCACAAGTATATAGATTGTCCCAAATCGTTAGAGACAAAATACTTCTGTAAATAGTGTTTTATTGCAAAGATGTCATAATGATCAATTCCTACAAGTAAGAAGTCGTAAGCATAAATAAATAAGATGGAACCCAAAGAAGTATGCATAATCAAGAGAAATTTATTTATAGTGTTGCTTCAAAGACCAATGTTAACTAGGATGTTACCAAATTTATCAAACCAAATTCCAGAACTCTACTTAATGCTATAGATAAATAAGATGGAACCCAAAGAAGTATGCATAATGAAGGGAAACTTATTTCTAGTGTTGCTTCGAAGACCAATGTTAACTAGGATGTTACAAAATTTATCAAACCAAATTCCAGAACTCTACTTAATGCTATAGATAGTCTTCCTAAGAAATCATGTACGGCTCAATCCCCCTTCGCAGTTTACTCGAAAGGTTGCTCCAAATAGATAGTTTCCTACTGAACCATAAAGGAAGGCTTTGCAAACATCCATTTATAGAAGAGTCCTACCTTGATTTATGGTCATAGAAAAGAGAATCCAAACAGAGATTAGGCAAGCAATAAGGAAGATTGTGCCTAAATAGCCAACCCATGTATTTAAGTGAACCTCTTTTACAACCAACCAAGCAATCAATCATTTCATCAGGGAGAATTCTTAAAATGAACACCCATAGGCAGGCAATACGTGTTATCAAGTATGAAGGAAAACTAGATCACATGTATGACAAATGAAATGACATTTAGTTTGAACTCCCATGGCATTCATAAAAAATGTTGCAATGTATCTTCTTATATCATAGGAAAAGATAAAGATATTAGAGAATACAAAACATAAAAAAAACAAAAAACGAATACAAAAGTGATCCAACTAGACCAATAAGAATGAAGAAATGTTTTGAAGGCTTAAAAGACTTAGTTCATCAGCCTTATAAAAGTGTTTGGGGAATTGCACAGGCCCAATAACATGATCGTCCACTCATACAATCCATTTTATGTCCTGAAGGTTGTCTTCCACTCATTGCCTAGTCTCATCCCGATCTGATGATAATGACTCGTAAATCATCCTGAAAAAGACACAGACCCCATGTAACCGATCAAGCAAATGGTTCAATCTCAAAATAATAAATCGGCATTTGATGGTGATTTTATTCAAAACCCTGTTATCTATACACATGCAAAAAAATTATCCAACTTTGGTACATTCAGAGCTAAAGCTACCCATGAGCTAGTACTCCCATGAGCTAGTACCTCATGTAACCAATCCTCTAGTCATTAAGTCTATAACCTGCTTCTGCAAATTCTCGAACTCAGCTAGTCGCATCTTGTATGTTAGTCAGTTGGTGAGCACTGATTTGGAATAAGGTCTATGACAAAGCTAAATCTCTCATATGGGTGGTAATCTAAGTGGCAGGCTATCAATCAAAACATCCTAAAATCATCCAATAAGGGTTGTTCTGTCTCAGGTACCAGCTCCTTTATATCACTACATTTCAGCATTATCAACGTCAATTCCACTTGTGCCTCCAGCATAATCTGAAAAAATAGAGCACAGGACACTATAGTTTCTATTTTTGTCTGAGTACTCGTCACTACTGACTCGTTCAATAGTAAAATACAATATAGTTCTCATATTTAATAAACAAGCAGATGGTTTTGTGATTATCATATAGTGTACCATCATACTACCATAATGGCCCAAAAGAATATGATACGCCTCTATATGCATGACATTACACCAAACCTGATCCTACAACTTATCTTCAATTAAAAATTCTACCAGAAAATTCTTGTTGACACCGATCCTATTCCTTTTTGAATCATCAGAGGATATAGTTAGAAATGCTTTTAAATAGTGAGACTCAATTTGTCCATCATCTGTATAGATAATGCTCTCTCACAATTACCTCTGACTATAATGAAACTACACATCTTCACTTCCACAGTGCAATAGGTATGGAAAATGTTATTTATAAGTCATTGCCAATCTCTCTTAGGCTTGGACTGAAGAACTCATCGAACCACTAGCATCTCACCATCATCTACAAATAATTAGTACTCTCATGGTTATTCACTCTCTACCCCCTCCACTTCACCCTATTCCATAAAAATATCACCCTCTTGCTCTTGCTCTTGCTCTTGTTCGGGCAGTGTATGTGTTGTGTGTTGATCTATTCAATCTGATTTTCCTCTTACATTGTTTCGGGTCATAAGGAGTAGGTCTGAATATTTTGCTCAGTGAGTTTATATTGCTAGACCCAATGACCAATCCCTATTTGAAGGGTGGTGTGAAATTGATACAACTGTGTTGTATCTCCACATTCAGATCTAAGGATGGACATTTTATAATATTCAATAAGGTTGTAATTGCACCACATGGCCAATAGAAGGTCTCAACCCTCCAAGATATCAAGCTATGATGTTCTTCTTAGACTACACTAGCTCGCACTTCAACATAAGTTGTTCAATATCACTATGTACGCCTCTACTAAGAGGTCTTTCTGTTGTAAGTTGTGATGCTTCAAGAACACGTCCAATTTATAATGTGATGGCAGGTACTTATGTCGCATCTCCTTTATCTTGGGTCAAGTCATGATCATACTTTTGCCTTCATGTTGGGGTGGGCATTCCAAATTTTTCCACAACAGAAAAATACGTTTTTTCAGCTTAATGATAGCTAGCTTCACCCTTCTGTCGTGAAAAATATCCTTATATACATATATTTAAAAGCATGTTCTACTGTTTTGAGCCACTAAATGAACTCAATGAACTCATCTGAATCTCTAAAATCAATAAAATTAGACAAATTAACCTTCACTCCAAAATCACCTCTCATCCTATACACATTGTCGAACCGATAAAAAATCATGCCCTCATCACTTCATAATTCTTGGTAAAAAAAGGTTTTCATTATCTCCCCTCTCCAGGAAGTCACCGTTGTTGTTGTAAGTATTCCTAAGACTAGAGAGTCGGCCGACCCTAAATAAACCTGGACCAAACCGGTCCAAGTAAAAAAGATGCCCCGCTTAGATGTCCCGGGGTAGGTGAGCTTCAACCTCACTTGTAGAAGCTTTTGTCTCCTCATAGCATGGAGTTAGGTCGGCCATGATAAAGGTAGCAACAATATTGTAATCTCCAGGTAAGTCGATCATGTAGGTATCGTCATTCATCCTTTTTAGGATCCTGAAAGGTCCATCTATTATAGGTTTGAGTTTCCTAAAAGATCCCACAATAAATCTATCTCTCTTCAATCTGAGACACACTAGATCTCCCTCCTACAAAGTCACACTCTTTCTAGTTTTATTAGATTGCTATTGGTACTTGTGGTTATGCTTGGTAATCTCTCTCTCTAAATCCTCATGTAGCCTCTGAATCTCTTTCACTTTAGCCTCAGCATCCACACTAACCTATGTAACAGGAAAAAGTGACATCAACACAAGTGAGATGAGTGGATTGCACTTATATACAATCTCAAAAGGAGTATATCATGTAGTCTGACTCACAGACCTATGGTAAATAAATTTAGCTAGGGCTAGACTTAGCTCCCACTACTTGAATAATCAATCCATCTTCAAACATGGCTCACATAATCTGAGAATCATATACGAGTAATCTTCATACTATAATCAAATTTTTTTTGAGCCATCTTTAATCCACTATTGAATATGATCACACCATCACAATATTAGATCGAACCATGTTTGAACCATCTTTGAACTATGATTCATCAATCATCAAATCGTCCTTAAACCTATTTTATATATTCTACTACAAAAAATAATATATTATTATTACCTTCAAAGGGAATTTCGGTTCTAAAAAAATTTAATCATATTCTCCCCATAAAACAAACGAACATACTTTATTTTATTTCCACTATTATAAGGCAAATAAAATTAAATTCTTTAGGGATTTAGTTAACATATTTTATTTACATTTGTTTATAAAAAACCAACCTATGCCCTAAATATGAGGTGCGTGCCTCATAAATTTTGAGGACAGGCACGCCTTACATACTATTAGGCATACACCTCATATGAGATGCCATGAGGCTCGCGCCTAAGGAAAATTTGCTTGAAAGGCACTAAGGAAAATTTTGAAAGGCGCTGAAGCACACCTCATATTACACAATACATCTAGGATTTAAGAAGCAAATTTATCATAAGATCAAGCTAGGTAATGTTATGGAGTGGGTGATCATTTTTGGGTCAGCCAAAGAGTTGCCCAGCTGTCCACCACTACATGCATTTCACACATTCAACTTAAAGCTACGCAACAGAAAACATGCTCAAATACAGTCATTCATAAACATAGCCTGTAAGCAAAGTCAAGATGTAAGCACCAAGCTCAAGTTAATAATGTCAAACCATGGATCTTATGTTAGCAATATAAATAAGTGAACAAAAGCACTGCAGTGATATGGATTCAATGAAAAAAAAACTAGCGTGCAGTTAATGAATAAGATGTTTAAATTTCAAAAAAGCAAGTTGATATACAGCTCACTAGTTTCATATTTATGATAATGCCAATTGTTTCTGTTAGAAATGTACAATAGAGTGAAAAGATATTATATGCCTAGAAAATGAAGATAAAGGTGAGTATAATAGTTTGATTCCAATTGGCATCCATCCTACCTCTCAGTTTCTAACAAACCTTTTAGTATATGCTTTTATATATTACCTTTTGTATAAAGGTCTTTATGATGGAGTATAAGCAACAATGAAAAAGCTGCTCTACCCTTTCATTACCATCTTCTTTCTTCTTCCTCTTTCTGCTAAAGCTTCTACATGGTAGGTATCAGAGCAAACCTGTCTCACGAACCTCTAAGGTTCACTCCGACATTGACGATCTATACGGCTTCTTCCTCCGGAGCCAACAATGCATCTCAGCCCACTGCTCTTGCCGATCGACAAATCAGTTCCCTCTCAGCTAAAATTCAACCTAAGCAATATTCGGAGTCTCGATTCTAATATCATCCCAACTGGAAGGCTCTTAGATGGCTCATTTCTCCTTCTATCTTACCCTATCTCCTACCCCTGGAAACTTTTTACGACATTTGGACAACAATAGAACGCTGCCTCCAATCCTCCAACCATTCTAACATCATCCAATTGAAAATTGTACTTCACAACATCAAATTGCTCAACAAATCTATGAATCAATACCTCTCCGATGGTCGAAGTTCTACCTTAAAATTTTGTTAAATATACATAGAAGTCTCGATGGTCGAAGTTGCCAATGCCAAGAAAGTCAATCGAAATGGAAGTTGCGCGGTGATAAAAGTTAGACAAAATAACAAAAAGTATATGCATTGAATTCTTCTACCTGAAGATCATGCTGCAAAAGAATCGTGGAAATCTCAAAGATGAAGGTTGCATGAGCCACTACAATGTCAAGCGAATTTAAAGAATTCATGCACCAACCAAACAATAAGAGATTACAGCTAGGTACACAATCCGAGAGCTGTCTGGGCCACCAGACTCTACATTGTTTTGTTGTCATCTTCATTTGCCTGGTTAATTATCAAAGTAAACTGTAAGGAAAACCAAAGAAAAAAAAATAAAAAAATAAAAAAATAAATAGAAATAAATAAGTTCAGAGTCTAATTTATA
The DNA here is from genome assembly GCF_001263595.1 of Phalaenopsis equestris. NCBI lineage: Eukaryota > Viridiplantae > Streptophyta > Magnoliopsida > Asparagales > Orchidaceae > Phalaenopsis > Phalaenopsis equestris. The sequence goes on from NW_018220737.1 coordinate 152,875, forward strand.
CGTTTAATCAACATTTTTTTTTTCCTTTTTTTTTTTACTTGCGAAATGAATATATCCGTGATAGGGCTGGTTTAGCTTCTGTGATGGTCAAAATTAGAGTAAGTCATCTTAGATGGTTTGGTCAAATTAAGCATCGACCATCTGATGATCCGATTAGAATAGTAGATATTTTAGATTCGACTTATGCTAAGAAAGGCAGAAGTAGACCTAGGAAGACTTGGGCTTATTGTATAAAAATGATCTTAATTTATTAGAACTAAATGAAAATATGATATTAAATTGGACGCAATGGGATTAAGGCTTTGTTGTTGCTGTATTCTACATTTTTACTGTTTAAAAAACATTCATAAAATAAGTTGCAACAAAATCAGTAATGCATTTATGCTCATTGTGAGTCAAAGTTTGAATGATAAAATAATATTCCAGAGAAAGATGGAAATAAGCTTTTAGGGCAACAAATTATTTGGAATTCAAAAACCAAACATGAAGCATGTTTATGCAATTAAACATTAGCAATTTGCAGTTTAAATCAACAAATTTTCAGAGGATGTTCAAGAGAATATGAACAGAGCCATTTCAAGATCTTTGAATTCTGAAAACCAGCTATAAAGTAGAAAATCACTTCCACAAGATAACTGAGAGGAAGCAAACATGTTTGGGGGCACGGATGAAAAGAGAGAGTATCATGCTGAAGTTATTCTTGAAGAGACAAAAAAGAAAACAAAAACAGAAGGGGGAGAAGAGGATTTGTTGTAGTTCGATGTGAAGATCCACATCCATGTCAAGAGCAATTAAGAGAGTATGAAACGCATTAGCATCCGAGTAAGTACGAGTGTTGTTGAGCCCTTAGTGAGGTTTACATAAGCACCGCGAAAAAACGAGAAGCAATGGTGAAATCAAGAAGAAAGAAGTTAAATCTAAGATTAAAAATATAGAAAAAAAATTATATCAAATGAAAAGGAAATGAAAGACTGTTAATGGAGACACTGGTCTTCAAGAAAATAATGAAGATTTAGTCATGAGCATCAATGTGCTTGGAAAGAAATATCACTGCAGTCACCAAACTTCGGCAGCTCCTTGAAAGCTTGAGAGATGAAAGGGGGATCCATGGACTAGAGAGTGAGCCCACGAGAAAAAAGGCTTCTCTTTTACACGAATGCTTGGGTGAGCAAGTAGGATCACTAGCCTAAAAGATGCCCGTTAATGGGGTATTTATAGCAACTTTAAATGTTTTGGTTCTTCAGTTCGTGATGACAAAGATCTAGCAACGATAGGGTGGCAACATGGTAAAGCGTAGGCACCCAGATAGAGAAGCAATAGGATTGGCATGCACGGTTGTGTGGGGTAGCACAATCTGAAGCATCTTAAAGGTCTTTACATGTGATAGCACAATCGATTTCAAGAAAGTCACATAGGAGCAATCGATGGAGCGGACATCTCAGGGTATAGCAGTAAAGGGAAATGAAAGATCGCCAAATTGAAAACGGGGTAATCATTGGAGGTGGCAGAGAATAGAGAATCTAGACAAAGAAAGAGAAGCACCTTCTCTTCTGCTCTCAGATGGTGGGAACGAAGGCCGGTATAAGCACACTCCTCTCCTGCTCTCCACCGTCCAGACGAAGGCCGCTTACAGCAGGGACGAACAACGCGGCTCACAATCGGGACAAACGGCGATCATAGTGGGATGTGCATCGCTCAGGATTGGAACAAACGCTCTTTCGCTACTCACGCACAGTCAAAGAGAAGGCTCCTCTTCTCTCCTACTTTCAGGCGATCTGGACAAAGGTGCGCAGGCGCAGATCGGCACGATACCCTCTACCCTCTGGCTCTCGCAAGAAAGGGACGAAGGGTGGGGTTGTACGGTCTACCAAATGGATATCCTCAGCCGCTGTGGGACTGTATCGTAATCTTCTTAAATTCGGACTTACCGGCCTGTCTGGTAATGTATTTAGAGCAGGAGTCAAGGTGGATTTAACCGAAGACGTGAAGTTACCTTCTTCGATGGTTTCGAGCAGGGAGTGGAGCGGAAGGAGGGGGAAAATGGGAGTTTCGGGTTTTCTGTAAGCCGTGATCCCGTCGTTCCGTCCTCAGCTAAACAGAGAGGGTGTGGGACATTTCGGGCATGGAGGAGTGATGATGGCTAGTGCTGTCGAAACAGAATCGTGGGTGATGATGGCTAGGGCTGATAGTTCGTCTTATGACTCCTAGCCCATGTTCAATTCATTATTAAAGTAAATGAGTTGAATATTCATTTAAATATTTTAATATAAATAATAAGATTTAAATCTTATCCCTATCTTTAACATCCTAAGTTGTATGATTGGAATTTTTATTTGGTACTTGTACCGCATGAAGGTCTGCATGCGGTGCCCAATTAAAAACGGTCATGTAGAATCCGGCCCCACGCGGATTATTTAGGTTAAAAACTTTATTATATATTACCTGACCCGGTTCGAATCCTGCCCAACAAAAAAAAAATGCAACTTTATCATTTTCGATTCCCGCCAATTGTAAAAAGTGGTATTTTGTCTCTTTTAGGGTTTAGGGATTCGGAATATTCTCATTTCGTTTCCTCGTATTCGTCGGACCTGATTTGATGGAAGTAATTTTTGACGATGAAATGAGCAGAGTTTAGATACGGCAGAAGGAAATCGACAGGTACGTTATACTTGTTTGACTGCAGATTTAGTTTTTAAGGAATATTTATATTGTTGATGAAGTTTGCTCTGTTTTTATATAAAGTTTAACGCTAAGTTACGATAAGGGTAGGATGTCGTGTTATTTAGGTAATATCACGGTGATATATTTGTTGTTTTTTGAGTTATTTTTCATTTCTTGTTGTTATTTATAGTTTTTAGTGGGTTAAATGACTGTCATAATGAAGTGTTGTTCTTGTCGCCGTGATGGGGTTAATGGAGTTTGCTCTGTTTTATATGAAGTTTAACGCTAAGTTTCGGTAAGGGTAAGATGTGGTGTTATTTAGGTAATATCACAGTGATATATATGTTGTTTTTGGAGTTATTTTCCATTTCTGATTGTTATTTATAGTTTTTAGTGGGTTAAATGACTGTCATAATGAAGTGTTGTTCTCGTCGCCGTGATGGAGTTAATGGGTAGCTATTCTCGTCGTCGTAATTGTGTCAAAGTGTTAAAATATCATTTTCTTGAACGTTACTGTCGTGAGGATTTGGTGTTATTTTGATAGTATCACAGTGTTATTAAGGTAATATTGTATCTGTTGACTTGGTTTTGTTTTTGGGGTATTATGTTGACGTGTAATGATGTTATGTTTGTGTTGTTATGGTGTTATGTGTGTGTTTTTTTTCCTGTAAGGTTGCACGTATGGTGGGGTGGTAATGTGGTGTTATTTTGGTATTATCATGGTGTTATCCTAGTGTTATTTGATATAATTAATCGTTTTATCGGAGTCTTATATTGGCGTTCTAATTATTTTATCAAGGCTTTATTGTGGTTTTATCATGTTGTTATGTGTCTATTATAGGCTTCTAACGATGACGTTAGTAACATTTGCTTAATGACATTTGATTGGCCTATTATATCGACATTGTTATGGTGTTATTTGGGTTATATTATGATATTATTATAGTGTTATTTATGTATTGTAACCTTGTATTAATTTCTTTTTGGGTGCTAATAATGATGTTTAAATTTGCAGTCACCCGATGCAGAGAAATTTCTTCATGCAGTTGTCCACAACAAGAAGGAAGCCTATGAACAGTATTGTTTATATGCACACCATATTGGATTTACTGCGCGAAAGGAACACAGTGGTTTCTGACCGAATTCAAAGAAGCTTAAGCAAAGGACTTTGTTTGTGGTGAGGCCGGTTTCAAGAAAGAGTTGAAGGACACTATCACAGTACGGTTCAAAAGAGCGGACACAAGGACTGATTGTCCAGCCATGATCTGATATTTCGTTGACTTAGAGGGCAACTGGTCGGTGAAGAAATTCATAGAAAATCACAACCATCCGTTGGCGGAGGACTATGACAAGCATCTATTGTGTTCTAGCAGAAAGATGTGTGACATCAGTGCTGATATCTACAGATCAATGACAAAATCAGGGATTAGAACCAGTGTGCATTCAAATTCTTCGCTACTGAGGTCGGAGGAGTGGAGAATCTTGATTGCACAAAGAGGGATGTGTATAATTTCATACAAAGAGAGAGAAGAGTTTAAATTGAATTAAGGATGCTTATTCACAACGCGACAAGCGGAGGATCTAATGTTTGCGTGGGACTTCCAAATTGACGAGTTGAGATGTTTGGTGAATTTTTTATGGTGTGATGGGATATCCAGGATTGATTACAATTGTTTTGGGGTGTAATAATATTTGATACAAGTTATAGATTGAATAAATATAATTTATGTTGTGCTCCGATTGTCAGTGTGAATCACCACTGGCTGAATGTTTTATTTGGTGTTGGTTTTTTGTCAGATGAAATGATTGAATCATTCAAGTGGTTATTCAAAGTCTTTATCTGTATAATGGATAATAAGCATCCAATAACAATATTCACTGACCAGGATCAAGCAATGTCTAAAGTCATTGAAGAGTGTCTTCCGCACACCAGACATAGATTATGTCAATGGCACATTTACATGAAGTTATCTTCAAAAGTCCATTGTGGTGTGGGTAGCAAGAGAGTCAATGATCTTTTTTATAAATGCATGAGCAGATGTGACTCTGAAGAGGAGTCTAAAGAAACTTGGGGTGAAATGATCGAGAAAGGAAACCTACACGAGACAAAGGAAACCTACACGAGAATGTTTGGTTGGATGAATTGTAAAATATCAGGTATGAGTGGTCAACCGCCTTCAATAAAGAAATTTTTGGAATGGGGATCCTATCAACGCAAAGAAGTGAGTCCACGAATAAGATTTGTCATGGTGTCTGCAAGGTAACAAGCACCCTGACTGAATGTTTTTTGGGTCTTGAAAATGTCATCAAGGATTAGAGAAGAAACAAGAAGGATGAAAATTTTAAATGTCAGCAGTTTGCAATTTCTCCGCCGTTAAAAATAGTCCCGTGTTGAGGCAGGTTGCTATACTTTACACAAGGAAGTTATATTCAATGTTTGAAGCACAATTTCTACATGGTTCGTGTGGTCTTGTTGTGGAGTGCTCCACTACTATTGATTCAGAATTTCATATCCAAACTCTCGATAATAAGGACAGAGACAGACCTTGGATTGTGAAATTGGACAGAGGTAATTCTGATATTACCTATAATTGTAAAAAATTTGAAATGATGGGTTTATCATGTGCTCATGCTCTAAGGATTCTTCAGCACATAAATGTTACAAAAATCCCTGATAAATATATATTACACTTTGTTAGTCTATTAATGCTAAAAGGGACATATATAACAGTTATGGTTATGCACATCATAAGGTGTTAGAAATGTTGTCAAATTCTGCAAGTGGACTCATCTATCTCAATCACATTCACAAATTTGCATACCATGTCGGCACCAGGACACGAGACCATGAACTTGTCGAGAAGCTAGTGTTGGAGGCATTTAATAAACTTACAATCGATGTCGAAGCCATAATGAGTGGACGAGCTCCTCCGGAAAAGTCAAAATCAAATAAGAAGAAGACACCGAGTAAATAGCAAAATGTCAATGATCCCACGAAGATGCGGCCAAAAGGAATATCCAATGCACGTTTAAAAGGCTATTGGGAAAAAAAAATTCAAAAGTAAATGTTACCTATAATATTAAGTTTTGTTTTGATTTGATGAAAGATTACTCGCTAACATGTAATGTTATATACAGGAAAGGAGAAAGATAACACTGTTTTAAGTCATGATAGCATTCTGGAATGCGATCCAAATTTATTTTCAATGGCGGATCACTTTAGTCAGGTTGTGAAATCGATCATTCTGAAATTTTTTATTTTCGATCTAGACTTCTTTCCTAACATTTACTCATTAATACTATTAATGCACAAGAATTTTCTGAAACACAACAAACAGGGACATATACGAGCTTATTAAAGGACATACATGATAATATATAGACTATTTATTCAGGAGTTTTTATTGTCGTATTATTATTGTTTAAGGTGAAACATACATTTATATTATTGTCATTTTATTCAGGAGTTATTATGGGTTTATTATTATTTAGTTCTATTGTAATATTATTGTTTTATTAAGGGTTTATTATTGTCGTATTATTATTGTTTAAGGATTTATTATTGTCGCGGTTGCCCTAAGACAGATTTATTTCTGCCGCTCCGTCTAGTTTCATTGGAATCTCTGGCGGCATATTCCAATAAAACCAATGCTCGTGGAACACTTGACAAGAACAAAACCTGAAGACGACCCAAAAAATACCAAAGTACAGCAAGCGTGGTTGCCATAAGACGGATTTATTTTTGCTGCTCTGTCTGGTTTCATTGGAATCTCTGGCGGCATATTCCAATAAAACTAGCGCTTGTTGAACATTTAACAAGAATAAAACTTGAAGACGACCTAAAAATTACCAAATTACAATCAGAACGGTTACCATAAGACAGATTTACTTCTGCAGCTCTGCCTGGTTTCATTGGAATCTCTAACGACATATTCCAATAAAATCAGCGCTCTTAAAACACTTGACAAGAATAAAACCTGAAGACAACCCAAAAAATACCAAAGTACAACCAGTGCGGTTGCCATAAGACGGATTTATTTTTACCGCTTCTCCTGATTCCATTGGAATCTCTGGTGGTATATTCGAATAAAACCAGCGCTCGTGGAACACTTAACAAGAATAAAACCTAAAGACGACCTGAAAAATACCAAAGTACAACCAACGCGGTTGCCATAAGACAAATTTATTTCTGCCACTCTGCTTGGTTTCATTGGATTCTCTGGCGGCATATTTCAATAAAACCAGCGCTCGTGGAACAATTTACAAGAATAAAATAAAAATAAAACCTAAACACGACCTAAAAAATACAAAAGTACAACCAGCGCGATTACATAATAAAACTGGAAAATCTGTTAAGTCTATGTATATGACAATTACTAATAAGACCAGTGCTCGTTGAACAATAAAATAGAATACAACGCTCGTCGAATAGTAAAACCAGCGCTCGTTGAACAATAAATTAGAATACAACGGGAATATTGCAGAGGTAAAACCACAATACAACAGCATGCGCCATTAAATCAAATACATCATAAAAGTCACCATAATAAAACAAAGATACAACCTATGGAACGTTCTGATAAAACGATACATATATACAACCAAACCAGCAAGAGATTAATGTTTCATTTGAAATACAACCAAATACACAACAGTTAATATGAATGTTTGATTGGTTATATATCTACTATAATAAATTAAACACATCAATTCAGTCTTTTTTAATGGAGGAGACCCAAATGCAAAGTTCATATGCTAATTCAACCCGAAATCTTGCCATTTCTTCCTGCCACCGCAGCTCCTTACTCCAATCAACTAGGTTGGCCTCAACTAGTTTTTTGATGTACTTCCAGACAAACATGCCGCAGTCAATGTTGTTATTTTGAGTTGGTACGCCCTTAACCATTGTCAGCCTCCATGTTCCAGGTTTCCTTGTACCAGAACATAGTCTAGCATCCTTTGCAAACATTGATATCTACAAATGTGGATGACACATTTCTTATTCCATGACAAAATCAGGATGGGATTGAAATATTATGTACCATAAACTTACAACGCGTTCGCATACTGCCTTATGCATTTTGTTGGGTAATGAATCATAAATTCTCCATTTCTTATCTTTCAGGTCAACAATCGACGTTATCCAATGCTGGTTTTCAACAATGGGAAACAAGATAATCTCAGCATTTTTCACCGCTTCCTTCGTAATGTGGCGCAAAAAGCTTAAGTTGTCACCACTCTCCATTTTCTGATAGCCCTGCATGAATTGACACACTTTTAATATTATCATCGTCTGCGAAAAAATCTTACGACGTCCATTATTTTATTTATATACATTGTATAAAGAGGACACATATAGATATTGTCGGAATGATGTTGGACTTTGAGTCCTCCTCCCATGAAGAATGAAGGCTAATGCATCCATATGGTCATTGCTAATACATCCACTGCACAAGACATCATCCATCATACCCCGATCAATATAGATTGAACTGTCTCTAAGGTGGAAAGGTGGACAATAAAGTCATTCCTGAAATAATATATGTATCACCTCACATTAATGACTTTTTATGAAATGACAAATCGAATGTTACTCACTTTTATAGGGTATTGTGATCAGGGTACTTTGATAAGCAATGATCAATTATTATTTGCATTTCCTCAAATACCAGTGCTCGCCCAGGAAAATCTATGTGTCGCTCCGTCAGTGAGGACTACACATAAACAAATCTGTTGAAATATCAAATGTACTAAACAACATATAAGAAATTATTACTAATTAGGTTAGAAATACCGATGTTTCAGGTACATCCACTGCAGCTGGTAACCGTGCATGCACTGGAGGTACATATACTACTAGCTGCAAAGCTGTTTTAGTTGTTGGTGAGTTGGCAGCAGTATCAGGTAGTTCTGAGGTGGCAGGAAAAACAACATTTGGTTGTTCTGTAGTGGAAGTATCAAGTATTTGTTCTACAATATCTGAAATTTGTACATTTATTTTTTTCTAGAGAGGCGGCATTCTCCTCATTAGTCATTGTTTCATCAACAGACAGTTGCTCATCAGCATCCTTTGTTGTTTTTCTTTGTTTATATTCAAGGGGTGTGAAAGGGGAGCTCACAACCTTCTTCCTACGACTACGTCGGCCCTTCACCCTACGCAATAAGCTGGAAATCGCCTGGGTTGGGGGCTGATAAGGTTCCTTAACAGCATATGGGATTCCAACTGGAGGAGAGGGGGGCTGGGAAGATTCCTCATCAGCATAAGGGATTACAACAAAAGGGGAGGGGGCTGGGTAGAATGCTTATCAGCATGTGGGATAACAGTAGGAGGGGAGGGGGCCTGGGTAGATTGCTCATCAGCATGTGTGATTACAATAGGAGGGGAGGGGGGCTGGGCAGATTGCTCATCAGCATGCGTGATTACCATTGGAGGGGAGGGGGCTGGGAAACTCAACAGCATGTGGGATTCCAACAGGAGGGGAGAGGGGCTGGGCATATTCCTCATTAGCAGGTGGGATTACAGCAGGAGATGAGGGAGACTGGGCATATGCTTCCTTTAGGACTATGCCTATATCAACTCCATTTTCTTTTTTCTTCAATTTTATTTTGCAGTTTCAACATTTGGTCTTGCATCCCCGAAACTCCAGCAGTAATTGTATTAAGAGTCCCTTGGAACTCCTTGAACCATTTCTCCTATCCTTTGATAAGATCAATTAATGCTTCAAGGTTCTTGTTCATTACATTGTAAATTGGTTCAAGGGCAGTCTCCCCTTCAACAACTAGCCCCATATCAAATGATACAGGAGGTTCTGCTCTAATTTTAGCCTGACGGATTTGACAAATATCAGGTAGCCCTCATCTGGATTGGCTAGAAAATTTAGTTCCTGCTCTTTTAGGTCCAAGAATTTATCATTGACCTGTAAGACATTTCAGGATAGAAAAACCTTAATCACTATTCTAGAAATAATTTATTTAACAATAGTGTAAATGACTGACCTATTCACTAGTTAGCCTCTTAGAGGCCACATCTATCTGCGAGGAGTTCAAGCTAACAGTTGTTGGCCATCTCAACATCCTGGGTTTGACCTCAGCATTGACAGACGTTACCACAGATGTATGCTAAAAAAACCAAAGTTGCATTAAAGTTACACAATATTCAGCATAAAAGATAATTAATAAACAGTAATTATATTCAGCTTCTACAATATACTGACCGTAAGCAAATAACAAAAACCATTTATATATCCAATAGGCTTGTTCCACAATAATTTGATGGCCACTGCATTAATTTGATCTATAAGAAAATCATAGAGTGCAGTCGGCCAATTAAATGAGGCAAAAGTCTCTATGTTCTCCCCAAAGTTGTTAATTCATTCGAGTACACTAAAATTACTCTAGCAAAAAAATAGCTTAGACAACAAAATATTTATAAACAAGTTAGCAAAAGGGGTAGAAGACCCCCCTCTTACGATGTCCAAAAGATTGTTCCTCATCTGCTGGGCATCCACACCACAAGATGGACGTTTACTCCACTTTGGCACTACACCTCTATTTGGCATGCCAATTAGTAGGGCAACTTCATCGGGCAACAGAAGCAACTCTTAATATGGAGGGAGTTTGAATAACTGTTCAAAATTCATTATTTTGAGCTCATTTATCGTATCCTCGGATATTGAATACCTCACCTTATCCAGCGCATCTCTAACCACATATGACCGACATCTACAACTCATTGATCGTGGGTTCACAAACCTACCTCCAAAAACTATTTAACATTCATTATTTTGAGCTCATTTCTCATGTCCTCGGATATTGAATACCTCACCTTATCCAGCGCATCTCTAACCACCTATGACCGCTACAACTCATTGATCGTGGGTTCACAAACCTACAAAAAATAATACAATGCAACAAATATCAGGTGTTATTTTAATGTCATTATTCATGTGTTATTCTGGTGTGGTTGTATTACTATGGTATTATTGAAGTTATATTTCGGTGGAATTATTGACGTAGTACTACGGTATTATTGTGGTTATATTTCAGTGATATTATTCACATAGTACTATGGTATTATCATGGTATTATTAAGGTTATATTTTGAAGGTATTATTCTTGTACTATTATTTGACTTTATTACGGTTTTATTTGACTTTATAGCATTATTACAGTTTTATTTGACTTTATGACATTATTACGGTTTTATTTGACTTTATTATTTAGTATAAGTCAAGTTTTGTATACGAAAATCGTATTTTTATTAAAGGAATTGTATTTTATTTCCTCATCTGCATTTTATCACCGTAATAATCATTATTACCATGAGGAACCATAGTATAATTACGTTTTCATCCATCTTACGATATTAAATGCATTTTACAATTGTATTATTTAGAAGAAGAAATGCATTTTAATTAGTATATGTTCTCATATTATCACGTAATGTTGATTATCTTTTCAAGGAAAAAATAGCTAAGAAAATAAAATATTACCTTGAGGAACCCTCTTCAATAACCTTCTTCTTACAGTCATAGGTTTTTTTCTTAGACTGCATTCTTGACGGCTCATCTTCGATTTCCACTGTCAATGGCTCTTCGGCTTCCGTTGTCGTAGGGTTTTCTTGGATTTCCATCTCAGAAGGCTCGACTTCCATCTTGATCAGCTGAACTCTAGCGGTGAATTGAGGAATGTACTTCGACCGGCGAACGAAAATTCGAATCCCTAAACAGATGGTGAATGGTAAAAGAAGTGGTGTGTCTGTCGGTTTTCCTCCGAAGTTCTTTTTTGATAGACATTTTGTATTCTGTTCGTTCAATTAATTTGGGAGGTATCGAGCGGGAATACAGTCGGTTCTCACGTGATAAAATTTTTTAAATTTCAAGGAACCCTCAAATATTATCATAATACAATCATACTAATACTCCACTAAATAAAAATATAATAAAGCAATAATAAAACCATGATAACACCGCAGGGCACTAAAAAAATTACCGTGGAGCTAATCACATTAATGCCACCACAATAAGACTCGAATAATACCATAATACAACCATAATAATACATCACGTCGATATTAATAAACAGATAAGTTAATAATGCGTCAATCACTCCGCAATAACAATAATACTATATAACAAAAACCAGATCAATAATACTCTAATAATTCACTAATAATACCACAATATTACAGGCAGACAAATAAACATAACGATACATAAAACAATAACCACCGTTTAATACATAGTATGCGTCCAAGGGGAGGTCGGGCCGTTGGCTTATAGATTCAGCTCCAACTATGTTTGTTAAATTTGTGAGCAATGTGATCAGAGTTATTTAATTACTTATTGAGGTCTTGGTCAGAATCAGTGAAGAAGTTGAAAATTGCAATATATTTAATATTCATTTTAGTTGAAGGGAGAGTTTCCTGATTGCTCGGAAGCAATGAGATTGAGTTATTTAGTGATTCAGATAATCTTGAAAGATAAGTAGTCGAAAAACAAAAATCATTTACAACAATGATGAAAGGTTGATTGAGAGGAAGTTTCAGGCTGTTCGCACCTCTAAACTTGATCGAGTTATATAATCTGATGATAATGCTGATGATGTGATTTGTATCAAGTAATTCAGGAAATGAGTTTGCTAAATTGTGGAAATAGAATAAAATTTTATTACAAGTGATGTTGTTCTGCACTTCTTAAGTCTCATGTGATTGGTGTTCCAACTGGTTTACCCGACGAAACACCATTCACATCAGACTTAAGAAGTCCAAAACATCAAAACTTACAATTACATTTTATTCTGTTTCCACAATTTAGCAAACCCATTACGACTTACTTGATGCAAATCACATCTTCGGCATTGACATCAGATTATATAACTCGATCAACTTTAGATGTGCGAACCTCCTGAAACTTCCACTCAATCCACCTTTGATCATTGATGCAAATGATTTTTCGATTGTTTATCAATCAAGATTATCTGAATCACTAAATAACTCCATCACATTGCCTCCGAGAAATCAGGAAACTCTCCCTCAACTAAAATTGATATAACATATATTACAATTTTCAGCTTCTTCATGATTCTGACCAAGCTCTCAATGAGTCAATAAATAACTCTATCTCATTGCTCACAAATTTGTGTCAAATGGTTCAAAAAATAGTACTTGGCTTGTTCGTCCATCTTCCTCCTTTTCTACATGCAATGATTCAAATTATAGAAATACAATGCTCTAAAGAGAAAAAAATTTTTACAAATAAGAAGACTATAGTAAAAGAAGTGCGTCTATTAAAACAATAAAGACAATAACACCATAATCACACAACAATAAAACCATAAAGCCGCAGCAAAAAAACTCTCTTCAACGGTAAAATGACACAACAATAAAACCATAATAATACCACAATAGCCCCCACAGTAACACCAATATCCCTCATTAACAAAAATAACACGAGAATACTGTCAAGATAATATTGCGGTAACACTATAAACCATTACCCCGGCCTATATGCTAGCATAACATAAACAGTTACAATGAAAACAACTTCAAATAAAATAAAAACCTCTAAAGTAAAACTCTGATAAACCCAAAGAAATAAATTGTTAAACACAAGCAATGAGACAAATGTCAGAACTATACCTCCGATAAAAAAAAACTAAAGTAATACTATTAAATCAACTAATTAAACCTCCGATAAACCTAGACAAATGCCAGAAGTGTCCATAAATTCAAAAAATAAAAATTGCACAAACCCTAAAACTCAAACCACAATAATGTCTTTAAGATAAAAAAAAACATTCTCCACGAAACTAAACTCACTTAGATCTGGAAGTCATTGTCGTTGTCTTTGTCGAAAACATTCTGAACAAAGCTAAACTCACTTGGATCTAGAAGTGGTTGTCGTGGTCTTCGTTGACAAAGCAATCCATTTCGGCAGCTCAAAACCCTAAAGTGCGAAAGTAAAGTGGGGGAAAACCGGGAAAGGGCCTTATGCATTCAATTTTTCGGAAAAAAAAGGGTCGGGCGTAAAAAAATAGAGTTTTTAACATAAATAATAGTAGTGGGGTCGGATTCCACGTGGCAGATTTTTATTGGCTACCGTTTGCAAGCCTCCTACGTTGCACGTACCAAATAAAAATTCGTATGATTGGGGCGGCCAAAATGATTCTTTGTTCGCGAATAGCTAGTGTTCGGCTCATTTGTTTAGCAAGCCGAACATGAAGAAAAAATTTCAGCTCGATATATAAACGAGTCGAACATGAACTGTGGTATTTTTAACGAACAGAACACGAGTCGAACTTGAGCTCACTCTAGCTCGGCTCGTTTACACCTTGATGTTGGCGAGGGTTTTATTAATTTAAATGGTTAATAATTAATAATTAATTAAAATATTATCATATTAATTATAATTAAATAAATTTTTACTTATTATTTATTTATTAATTAAAAAAATTATTATTTTCTTAATTCAAAATTTTTTTACTCATTATGAATTAATATAATTAACTTATTATTTTACAAATATTAAACTTCAATTTAAAAGATTAATTAAAAAATTATAATAATTAATTCTTTATAATTATTATTATCATAATTTAAAATCAAATATTAATTGAACTTAAGAAACTGGCAAATTTTGACTATTCTGGAATGTCTTGAGAAGTTAAATTTACAAGATTTACTCAACTCTAATCTTATTTTTTGTTAAAGTCTAACAATCATAACAGGTTTTTAAATCTTGATAGTAATTCTCAGACTCTTTCACATAATTTAATAGGATTTGCTAAATCCTTTGCCAAGCAATTTTTAAAATTTAACCCTTTCAAGATTTACTAAATCGGGATTTACATAATTTACTAAATTCTGCTAACATAATTTTATTAATAAAACCATTTAATAAATCTAAAATTCAAAAAAATGTTAAGAGATTGGAAAATAATAGAATGCACCAAATCCTAAATTTACAATTTAATTTTTTTTCTGTAAATTTTAAGTTAAATACTACTTAAATATACTACCATACACGCACCTAAGGTTTCATTATTTTATAATATATATAGAAGTATTATATTGTAGTATAATGTAATAAATTCTTTTTAGATAGTAATGGAGACATTGTTTCAACTGCCTTTAGTTATGAGGTCTCAAAGCATCTACCTCAAGCAAAAAGAGGCCAAGCCACACTAGCACTAATGAGCCTTAAATCTCAAAACACTTTTTGACCATCTTAATTTGAGATGAGACTAAGGTGTGCACCTTAAGGAATTTTTATACACTGTTCGCTAGCTCATCTTCAAACTCTTGCTCTCAATCTCTAAATGATAGCTCAATCGCATGAGTATGCTTTATTTTCTAAGTACACTTTCATAACTTCATTATCTATATCTTCTATTCTCTTTAGGTTTTCGATCATGTAGAAATTTCTACTATTAAATATATCATCATATTTATTAAGAATTATTAATTAATGTTATTTAAATTAAGTGACTTGACAAAAAATTCTTCTACATCGCATTGCACTTTTTTTGCTCTAAAAACATTGGTTGATTATTCCATATTTTATGAAGCAAGTGATCACCATATTGGAGACATTTGTTAGTCTCAAACCTCGCTTGGTTGGCCTGAAAAGTCTATAAGCATAACAATGAGAAAATTTATATATAACCAAATCAACCCATGTAATTTAGCTTATAATTCATATATACAAATAATTTTATTAGCTAAATTAAAATAATGTCAGCATAATCACTCAAAATAAAAGAAATGATTATTCTCAAATAATCATCATAAATGAGATTTAAAATTAACAACTAATGGATGTAATGCATGAAATGTATTAGGTAAACACATATTCCTAAAAAAATATTCTAGCCAAACTTGTCAACTTATAGAACCTCCCTTTAATATACGTGAATGAACAGTCGAGATGCTAGCTCAAAAAGTAACATATGTGATTCAAGCAATAAAGGCAAAGTGGAGTGCTCAACCTCCATTAATCAATTATTGGTTGTCCAACCCTAAAGGGTCATGCAGCAAAAATTCCAACTCCAATGGGTCATGCAGTAGCAACTCAAATCATGCAGTGTTGTGGTAGTGACAATGACCTTGTGAGATGGATATGACAAGGTTTGCAACACCTAGGAAAAATTTCTATTGGTTTTCTCTATTATTGAGGATAAGATCTATATGATAAGAAATTAAATTCAACAATCCTCATATGGCACTTACCCTTCAGTGATGGAATCTATAATAATCATTTCTGATAAAAGGAATAATGTCTCATTTTTATAATTTCACTTCACTCGTGATGGATGAAACCTTATATCATAGCTAACAAGTGGGATATTGTTGCCCTAGCTTTTAAGAAGAGCCTCAAAGTCACATGCCACCACTGTCATGCATGTGAGAGCCCACCAAATCTAAGGCTCCCAATATTGGATTAATTGACAAAATTCTATAGTGAATCAAAACCTTTTGGTTGTATCAAATTAAGTAATTTTGTGATTAAAATTTCTTCAAGAGGAAGATTGAAAGAAGTTCAAAAATTTTCAAGGATAACGTCACAACATTGGCCCCCAGCACTATTAAGCTGAAATATTAATTTTAGAGCAATAAACTCGAGAGCCTAGCACCGCAACATAGGTTTAGAGCACCACAACAGTATACTAGTAGTGCAACAGTGCAAGTGGAGACTATATATGAAAAAAAAAACTAAGAACTTGGCACCCCTGCTGGAATCAGTTTCGACACAAAAAGGACGACTGTTTAAATATTATCAGACTATTTTTCTTACATATATAGCTCCTCATAGTCCAAAATATTCATAAGAATTCCCTCGTACACATTTTTGCACATGAACGAACCTTGCACATGCATATGTGTGTGCATCTACACTCATCTACCTGCATCTGGGTGCTAGGGCACTCTCATCGAAGCCTAGCTCAAGTAGCTTTTGGGTTTAGGCTGATTTATTTATTAATTTGACCATTTCAACTCATCTTTAGCCAATTTTTATTGCATGGGCAGTAAGTAAATGGTCCAATATGAAGGAAGAATAAACTCTTACCTCTTTGTCAACCAATTAGATTAATTCTATGTGGAATAAAAAATATTTTTCACCACTTTTGAAGGAAAAATGAAACTGTCTATGGGGTGTAATTGGCATACTTTTGAGGTGAGTTAGGACATCCTGTTAGAGGGAGGAAGTGGCCAAAATATGGAGAATATTTTAGAGAAAAAAATAAGCCTATTCCTTTCCTTTTGTTTTCTTCTTCTGCTCCTCCTTCTTCTTCATTTTCTAGTGAAAGGAAGAATTCTCCTTTTCTTCCTTAAGTGTGACAGAGGTTATGAAGAAGGGTATATTCTCCTTCTCTTACTTTTTGGCATCTTGAAAGGAAGGATAAAGAAGAGGTCTTATTAACCTTCAAATTCACTTACTCAAGTATGGAGGAGATTGTTGAGATGGAGATCAACATCAATCCCATGAAAGTGAGATTAATGCTCTATCTATCTTCATTTTAGATCATGTTTGATGATGTTAGACATATATGGTAAGATTAATTTAGAGAAAATTTCTACTATAGAAAAATTTCTAAGTCTTATTTCATTTTCTTGAGTTTCCCCATTATTTATCCCCTTTTAATTTTTCTATTAGAAGTTTATGATAATAATATTTTTTTCATGTTTCTCAAACCTTAAAATTTGCTTGAATACTTTATCCATTTTGGGTGGATGTATGAAGTTTTTGTTTTCTTTTTGAGAATGTAGGTGTAGGTTTTCATGCCAAAATTGATGCCCATTATGTTGTGCAACTCACGACAACTATATGAGTATACATGTCACCCAAATAATATATAGATTCGAGTTCGTGAATCAATTCCATAGAGAACTTGTTAATTTCCACTACAGACAAAAATTCTAGAATACTAGTCTTAAGTCTAATTTGAAGAAATAAAATTTTGTGAATTTTAAAGTATCAAACCTAATTTTATAAAATTAAAATCCTACTAGAGAAGACTAGGGTTTCTATCAAGTTGAAAACTTCTCTAAAGTTAGACTTAAGTTATATAGACTAATTCGTGTGATTGCAATTTTTGTTGACAACAAAGAACAACACTATTCCTTAGCTTCTTCTAGGGTCATATGAAGTAGTGGAGTTTCACACTACATTTTAGCTCCCTAACCCATACAAAAAAAAACCCTCATATTTCCAAAAATTTCTTTGTAATAGCAATATTTAGCAACAATATTCTTAATCTCCTAGAATATATATATTAAAATAATCATTCAACTATCCTAGTAGTATTAGATCAAAATTCATTTTAAATTGTTAATTGACCAATTCAAAAGTAAGTTAAGTATAAAAACTAGGCAAACCGACATGCCTCACACGATTCAATAATCACACAACTTGGATTGTACTAATATTCCTTTGATATCCAAATTAGAATGTTTTTTTCTTCTATTATTTCATAGAAAAAAATAGTAATAACTCAAAGACTAAATAGCATTTTTCGCATCTTCATAAACATGCACATCACATTTTTTTTTAAAATTTTCACAAATTGCTTCATACAATTTCCTTTGTCTGTTTTTTTTTTTTTTTTTTTATTTGAAATAAAAACGTG
>NW_018220737.1:171198-175826 GCF_001263595.1 Phalaenopsis equestris
GCCATCACACCCTTATATTTTTATCATCCATTTCTTATGTCTTTACTTACCTAGGGCTTCTCCTCAACATATGAATATGATGCAGTTATCTACCACAATCCTATGGAGGCCCTATTAGTTTGACTTTGGATATGTCCATGCTATGAAAACCATTTTTAAACCAACACAAATACCATGCAAGAAAGTAAGAAATAGGTTTTAAAAAATTCTAAATCTCTTAATCCTAAATTATAATTTAGCTTGAAACTTTTATTAGGATTTTGTAGAAAAATTTACAATTCTAAGGTCATAAACGACCTAAATTACAATTTTGTAGCATCCCAGATACAACCAGAAAGAAACAGAATAAACTACTCAAGCACGCAATCATGCAAGAAAAGTAGCAAAATAATCCAATTAAAATAGTAAAAATGCTGGTGTCACTGGGTCGACAACATATCCCAGAAAAGAGAATGGTAGTCGGACTCAACATATACATGTATGGTCCTAATTATAGACATAAATGAAATTTATAATTAAGATATGGGACATGACCAAACACCTCCTGGTCCTCGTCACATGGTTCCACTCATCTGGCACCTCGGAACCCATGCTCGTACCTTATTTTTAATATAGACTCTACCTAGGATGCTAAAAAGCACATAAAAAAAAAGACTCAACTTACACGGTGACAATGTTAGTGGGAAATTCAAACAAGAATGCAATGTGTCTAGGCCATGCTTGGTGAGGGAGCTAAGGAGCACCTGCGGAAATGGGTAAGTAATAATCATTACGTTACTTCCCCTTTTATTGTACCTATGTGTGTGCATATATATGACACGACCTCCTACAAAATACCAACCTAATATACTGTTGCACATATAAAAAGTAAACACACAAGCACATCAAAAGCACAAAATGGCGCCTGCCTGGGCAAACACATCAGCACAAAACAACTGTCAGATTACAAAAAAAAAACTATCTAGCATCATAATCCTTAGTCTAGCACAACATTTAAGAGTGTCCTATCAAAACATCTAAGTGAGTGCATGGCTTATGTCTGGCGTATTTTTTGATGGGGTCACCATCATTGACATTTCAACAAGCTGGATCAATAGCTGGAATGAAAAATCAAACAACAGTTCAATCACATGGCATGCTTCCAGGTACATCAGGTAATGATGTATCGAGATAACCAATTTATAGGAGAGAATGTTGCATAAGATGTTCCTCATGCTCCTTTTTATCACTTATTCGGTCATCAAATTCTGATAAGTGAAAAGTTGGATCACAGTAACATTCACAATTATTAGTGCTCGGATTATTTTGTGAAATTTTATGATTTTGTTGTGTTTATGTGCTGTGTGCTGACTTTAAACTTAAAGTGACTCTAGTACTGCGAATTTGTATTATGTTTGTATTTGCATAACTTTTCTTATTGAATCAATATTATGCCTCTTTTTATTGAATTTATACTTATGATAATGAAATAGTGCCATGTTTGTGTTGTTAATATTTGGTGTTAGTGTAATGGAATGATTAGAATGAGTTGTATTTAATAATCTAGTGGTTGAGTGTGTGAATATTGGAGAGATGGAGAAACCAATTAACTATCAAAATGGTTATTGAATCTAACATATTAAGATTTGAAAACCTTAGGTTTCCTGTGCTCTTTGGTAAATGATTAAAATTTCCAAAATTTGTATGGTTGAGCACAGGCACCTAATCCCCCAATCTAGCGCCTAGGCGCCAAACCGGCTGAAAAGTACTAAAAACTAAATTTTGGACTAGTTCACACCATTCTTTTGTTGGACTTCGTCTTCTTCCCTATTTTTCATGATCTCGCACCCTAGGGCTTCTCCTACCTTGCTTATTGAGAAGATTTTTGGATCAAAGTCTTTGGAATTCATCATCTTTGGGTAAGAGCTTCACTTTGCCTTTGAAAATGAAAATTTTTTGCCTTTGAAAATTTCAATTTTCACTATCTATTTTCCCCACATCATAAAGTAGCCAAAAATTGAAAATTTGGGAGGTAATTGTGAAAAATCCATGGTGAATAAAAATGTTTGATTGGAAAACACATATAGGAATTCCTGGAATTTATTTGTGGAAGTTATTTGGATTTTTATTAAAATTTTTATAGATTTTATTATGGCTCATAAATTGAAGAGAAGCAAAGGCAAAGATACTTTTGTTCCCAAAAAGTTCATGAATATAAAAGCACAAGATCGTTACAGTGATCTTCTTGTTTCTAAGAAATTCATTCAAAAGCGAGCATTTCTTTCTCCTAGTGGTTCTGTGGAGAATCGTATTGTAGCTTAAAAATGGGAGAAATTCAGTTATTTTTCTGCTGACGCGGCCATTTCTATAGTTTGAGATTTTTATGCTAATCTATCTGAGGAGATTGATGATTTGGTGTTTGTTCAGGAAAATCTAGTAGATCTCAATCCTGTAAGGATCAATACATTATTTCAGTTACCTGATGTAACTGGCCGCTTTTACATAGATTTTGATCCTATTGAGAGAGAAATTGAGGAGATTATAACATTTTTGACTGATTGACGTTGAGGTTGGAATACTAGGAACAACAAAAAAAGTAAATTTTGCTTCTTCTGCACTTAATGCCTCATCAAAAGCATGACATTACTTCATCTTTGCTCGTCTTCTTCCTTTAAATCATTTGAGCGAAGTAACATGAGAGAGGGCTATTTTGAACTACTGCATCCAGTTGATGAAGCCCATCAATATTGGCTCTCTGGTTTACAAAAGCATTATTCATTCCTCTAAGGGAGGGACTACAATAAGTTTGGGCTACCTTTCTCTCATATTTGCTATATGCAGTCAATCTGGAATTAGATTTGAGTCTTAGAAGGAGATACTGCATCCACTTAAGCCTATTGAGAAGGAAAATGTGGATATATATGGGAAACATGATGAGTCCATATTTAAGACTAGATCTTCTAATGCTCCATCTTCATCTCGTGCCTCTACATCTCTGTTGACCTCACTTTTGGTTGAGGTTTAATTTTTCCTCTTTAGTAGCCTAAGGTCTAGCCATAGGACTTTCCTATTGACTATTCTTAGAAAACTAGATAAGGAACCCTCACCATTAGAAATTTCAAACTCTTCTCTACTCAACTTGAAGTTCCACATATTGGTCCTAACCTTTAGCACTTAATAGGTGGGGTCATTATGGGGGAACTCAGGATGACCTTCGGACTGTTGGACCTTAGGGTTGACCTTGGGTGTTGTTCTAAGGCTTAAGGTACATACTTGCACCCACAATCACTCACAATCCTAAATTTAAACTTCTAGGCTTTGGTCCCTTGATACTTTTGGGAGACTCAGGTAGATGGTCCCCTAAACCCATTAGCCCTAGGCTAGGATTTAGCTAAGACCACCACATAGAGGACCCAAAATGGGGTTTCTATTGGTCCATGGCTTATTTATGGTGGTTGGCACTCTGACTTTACCAAAATGCCCAACCTAGCCTTTTGCCCCTAAGTCTACCCAAATTACCTAAACACCCAAAAAACCCAAATTTGGTCAAAATACTCAAATTTACCCAAAATACCCAAACTTGTTCGAAAATCATTTCAAACACCTGGAAAATACCCAAACTACTCAAAATCACCCAAATTTGCCAAATTTGCCAAATTACCAAAATACACCTCCTTAGCCCAAAATTTCAAAAAATTCCATACAATCTCAAAAAATTCCCAAAATCTCCCAAATATTCCCAATTTCATTTTTCTCAACTATCACATGACCCAACTATCACATGACCCAATTTGACCACCTTTGACCAAAACCCCCAAATTACTCTTTAAAGGCCCATATTTTCCCCAGATCACCTTAAATGTCTATCAAATTGGTCTCAATTTCCTCAAATTTTAATTCTAAACTTAAATTAACCCTTGATATGACAGATCTATACCAAATTCAAGCCCAATTGGTCCATGATTTGAACCCAATTTTGGCCCTATGACTTGGGTCCACCAAATTGAACCCCATAACCCACTTAAATGGCTACAACAAATTGAACCCATAACCCACACAATTGGCCACAATTTGTGTTGAAAAATCTTCATAACATTCCTACACATCAAATTGACCTTCAATTAGGCTTGGTGAGACCCTATTTTCATTTGATTTCAACCTAAGTTCAAAAGCCCTAATTGCCCAAATTGACCATGTCGTAAAATCTAACAAAATTGAGGACCTTAACCCCAAAAATTCCACTCCATCCCTTCATGAAAAATCTTCACAACATCTCCCTTGATCATTTGAACCATTTAATTTGGACTTAACCCAAGGCTACCCCAACCTAGACCCATGTCTAACCCAACATACCCAAATTGACCAAATTTAAAAAATCCTTCAAATTGACCCTCCAATTGAACTCAAAATCACATCAATCCTTCACCAAAAATCTTTATAACAATCATCTACACAATGTTGATCAATCAATTGGGTCATTTGACATGGCTAACCTAGCCCAAACCCAAACTTTGATCACTTGAACCCACATTGAACATATGAATTAAAGATGACCTAACTACCCCAAAGTCATCAAATTAACTCCACCTCAGCCATTGGCTAGACCCTAAGACTGAGCCAAAACCCATCTAACCACATAAACTAAGCCA
>NW_018220737.1:176092-179400 GCF_001263595.1 Phalaenopsis equestris
CTAAGATCCCCTCAGTGCAATCCAACCCTCTTCCCCCACTGAATTCCACTGTGGAAGCTCAATTTTGAGCTCAAACCTCTGCCAAAAACTAGGACAGAGCTCATCACACTTCCACAATCCACCAAACTTCAATTACTTGTGCCCACACCTTCATAACATTGAAAGAAGCCAAAGTCCCATAAAATCTCCCTCTGAAATAAACTCCACAATAGCTCTAGATCAACACCCAAATCCGGTCGTGATCAAAATCATACCTAGACATTACACATAGGCCTTACACCAAGACCATAGGCTCAATCCCTAGCCTCTCTGGACCCCAACAAACGTGCCAAGTCTCTCTGATTGAAGCTTCACTTCTCAGAGCCAAGGTATAAAACTTCTCTTATTCTCAAGCCTATTTGAACTCTCCATTTATTTTGAGTTGATTTCATGGCTTGGTCACCTTATGGATGTATTTTTTTAGTCTAGACGAGTGTTTTAAAAAAAAATTCATCTAATTTGGGTGAGAAATGAGAGAGATCTTAAGGCTAGAAGATGGACGGTTCTCGGGCTAGGCTATCGGGGATGATGATGGAGCACCGTTCGATCACGCATGTATCGAATGGATGGTCGAGATCAAGCCGGACAACGCTTAAGAACATAAACCGCGGGCCGAGTCAGCATTGAGGTGGATGGCGGCATCGAGTGGGAACGCGCTGCGTGGAGCTTCGGAGCCGTCGTAGGTTGAGGTGGCCTCGCGGGTTTAAATAGATTGAGGTGGCATCGCGCGTTTAAATAGAAAAATAGAGAATTAATTAATTCAAAAAATGATCCCTAACTTCAAAAATTCATATCTTGGTGTAGAAAAATCACAAAAATAAAATAAAAATACCCTCTTGCTCAATGAATAGAGGAGAACAATGTGGAAATAATTTTAAGTCCATGTGATGCATATTTCATTTTTAATTAATTAAATACTGATTTAGATGTTTTGATTCTCCATGCATGTAGACTTATCACCATGACATGAATTTTTAGCATGTTGTAGCCTCTATCAAGGGAAACATTCTCTGATTTTTTCAAAGTTAGAGGAGGTGAAAGTCAGAAGAAATCTCTAGACAGAGAATCATATTTTTCAAGTTTATACTATTATTTTCATACATTAATCATAATAATTAGTATGTTTCTTAGAAAATTCCAAAAAAAAATTTGGAAGGTTTATTATGGCTAGAGAAACCTTTAGAAAATATTTCATGATATAAGTCATTAAGTGAAATAAGTTTATGGGTCAAGTCATTAAAATGTACTTAATTTTCATAAACCCTAAATCACTAAGATAATTAATTTTAAAAGATATAAACATTTAAATGACTTGATTTTTTATCTTCACTGTTATTTATGATCCAGAGAACTCACCATATAAATTTCAAAGTATTTTGAGTTCATTTGATAACTTAAGTTGATTTTTAAAGATAAATTACACTTTTGGCATGAAAATGATTTTTAAAAATAAAAAATTTAACTCAAACTTTTATAAAATTTTTTTTTTAGTTCTCTGTGATCGGGGGTATTTTTTAAAAAATAAAATGATATTTAAAATAAAAACTTGATTTTTAGTCTATTTTAAATATTTAAATAACTAAAAATCCATAAAAAAAATCTCAAAAATAATAAAACTCATGAAAATATTCTAAATTGCTTTCCAAGCACTTAGGAATAATTGGAATATTTTTTCTAGTTTTGTAAATAATGATATTGAATTTCAAAGCTTAAAAATAATTTTTAAAGGCCAAAAACGAGTTTTCACTAAAAATAATTCCAATAAATCAAATAAAATTTTAAAAAATATAAAATCTTTTCCTCTGAGTTCTCTGACCTTAGGAGGACCTTTCAAAGATACAAAACTTAACTTTCCCTATTTGAAATATTTTATATTTAATAAATGGTCCAAAAATTAAAGTAATTCTTAAAATTCAAATAAAATTCAAAAAATCATGAAATTTGGTCCAAAAGCTTCCCTAGTCTAGGCCTACCTCCAATAAAAAATTTAATTAATTAGGATTTACCTCGGTCAATTTAGGAATTTTCTTTGGAAAATCATTTATTATACATGGAAATAACTATATAAATTAAATTAAAATTTGAAAAATCATATTTTCTCCTTTAATGTCTTAATTGACCCATGAATGAGGTAGGATAAAAATTTCAAAGTCATTTGAATTGAATTTGACAAATTATGAAGTGTTAGACCCTTAGGGGAAAATATGTAATTTTGGAAACTTAGCCTTAATTAACATTTAGGCTTAATTCAAGGAGGGAAATGGGACACCTCTGATCTTAATTTAGATGTTTGAAACACAAGGAGTTAATTGGTCGAAACCAACCTCACTTTCCCAATTTAAAAAGATAAGTCAATAAATTTCTAAACTATTAAAATTTGGAAGTTTATTAAAATAAAATAAACCTAGGGCTTAGGGGTATGACTTTTAAAGTAAAAAAATTAATTGATTTAATACCCCTATTTTGATTTTAAAAAAAAAATCAAATCATGAATCATGACCACCTAAAGCTTAACTTTTTCAAAACTAGCTGAGACACTGACCTAGGTCTTAAGGGCTTAGTAGTAGCTTAGGCTAAATCAAGTTTCATTTAAATAAGGATTAGAAAAGTAAACATCATTTAAAATTAAAATATCTTTCAAACACTACAACTCAATTAGGGTCAAAATTTGGTTAAGTGTTCCAATAACACTAACTTGCCTCTTTAAGGGTCTTCACCCACATAATTTTCAAGATTAAATTACAGATGATAATTACTTTACTCTTAGGGATAATTGAGACATCAATATTCATTGAGCATTAGGGTGTTTAACAGGATGAATTATTAAGCAACGTAATAAGTTTAAGAGAACTTGGGATTTTCCACCAGGCAGTGAGAGAGTAGCACAAACCTGCTCCTTTCTCTAGATCTGTTGGATACCTCGAAGATCTACTAAACTTAATATGTTTTTCTTAACAAAAACATCCTTAATTAAACTCTTAAGGACCCACCAAGATATGATATAGGGTTAGGAAAACTACCAAAATTTTACTTCCCTACCTCATATAAACTGTCTTAACATGCCTTTTGAGTTTCAGGTGATAGAACGAGAAGACTCGCCAGGTAAGCTTTTACAGTTTTAAGTGTTGTCTTTCTTGTACTTTCATACTGTGCCTTTATACTTGTAAACTTGCATGCTAAACAACGATGTCACCCTGCATGAAAACCAAAACCAAAATCACAAAACTGTTAGGATAGCCACAAACCCAAAACCAAAACCAAAACTAAAA
>NW_018220738.1:0-11813 GCF_001263595.1 Phalaenopsis equestris
CCTTAATCATCTTTCTTTAAAATAGTATCGAAGTTTGTTGCATCGCCATATTAACTAAAACTAGAATATCGAAATGGATAAATTAAATGATTTGATTATTGAGGCAATGTAAATTAAATAGGATAGTTTATGGTTATTGCTAATAATTTAAAAACTATTATGATGCGTAAAGTGACATGCCCAAATTAGATGAGAGGCATAATATTGGGGACTTTATAGCATGAATCAATACAACAACAACAAAACCTTAATTCCACTTCGTGGGGTCGGCTACATGAATCATTTTTCTCCATTGCGTCCTATTTAGTGTCATATTTTCATTTAGTTCTAATAAAATAAGATCATTTTTTATACAATAAGCCCACAAGTCTTCCTAGGTCTACCTCCGCCTTTCTTAACATAAGTCGAGTCTAAAACATCTACTCTCCTAATTGGATCATCAGATTGTTGATGTTTAATGTGACCAAACCATCTAAAGACGACTTTCTCTAATTTTGTTTGTCACAGGAGCTACACTAACCCTATCCCGATAAATTCATTTCGCATTTTGTCTCTAAGTGTAAAGCCACTCATCCACCTAATCATTCTCATCTCGGCAAGACTTAACTTATTATTATGCTTCTCTTTTAAAGGCCAACATTCAATGCCATAGAGTATTGCAGGTCTCACCATCGTCTATAAAATTTTCCTTTCAGTCTTAAGCGATATTTTCTATCACACAGAAGGCCCGAAGCATTCCTCCACTTCATCCTACCAACTTAAATTCTAATATTAACATCCCCATCTATATCACCATCGCTTTGAACAACAGACCCAAGGTATCTAAATCGTTCACTCCTTTTAATAATTTGATCACCCAATGCTACACTTCTGTCACTAGAGCTACTACTACTAAAATTACATTCCATGTATTCAGTTTTAGTTCTACTCAAATGAAGGCCTTTAGACTCTAATTTAGACCTTCATAATTCAAGTTTTTCGTGGGCTTTTTCTCTTGTCTTTCTCCACTAGAAGGAAAAATTACATTATAGCATGAATCAATAATTTTGAAAAATGCATTGACTTCATTATTTACATGCGTTCAAAAAGTTAAAGTTGTTGAAACGAAATTAGTGGTCGCGCTCAATTGTTTTGGCAAAGTATTTTGAGTGAACAAAATTAACATGTGCTAGCATGAAATGTAAACTTTAGGAGGAATATAGGGATGATTGCATGATCAATTCAAGTGTCGCAAACAAAAAGATTTTAATATGTTTTAATATTATGCATGGTTTACTTATTTTGTAGCTACACATGATTAGCTCTAGACTTATGTGAATTATTAAAAGCTTTGCCCCATGTGCTACAGGTGATCAAAATAATTTTAATAAGGAGCCATTTTAAAACATTGATAAATCACTACTTAGAGATCTACCCTCTTGCAAGGATTTCATTTTCCTATTTTGAAAATTTGCTAAAGTCGCATGTACCAAATATTAATTACCCCACAGTGAGGTAGAACACTCTCAATTAAAGTTAGTAGTACATGCTCTTTTATATCCAACATTGTAACAACTCCTTTGGTTCAAGAGAATGATCTATTTTTTATGATCTAGGGTTTGGTGAGGGGATTGATGATTCGACAGATCAAAATTCTATAGTTTCATCATCTCAAGCAGGCTATGGATCTTGATTTTTCAATAGGGTGGTGAACCCAACCTAACCCGAAGACACCTATTGGCAAGTATAAGTTCCTTTGTTCAAGAGTACTTAATATAACCATAGTGAAACTAACAGAGTGGCCAATTTCAAATTGACTCAGATTGACAAAAGGTTTTGTACTTATTAGTTGCATCAAACATATCTAGAAACTCAAATACATACCATTGAAAAACATACAAGCATTGATCATAACCATTATACTATTACAATTAAGCTAAACATTCAGTTAGACCCTTACATGTAAAAGTATAAGCTGGTTATATTTTGACATTATTTAATAAGACATCGTCTCCTTTATGAAATTTGGTCAAATTTGAGTTTGGCATCCTTAGTTTAAGTCTAGAGGGTGGAGTTTGCTCTAAGCACATTACAATTAATATTATTATATTTTTTATATTTTAGCATATTGTTTTTATTTAATTTTTTTTTATTTTGAAGTTTTTTTTGTTTTATTTTATTTTTTCTTATAGGGGACCTTTCTTGCCTAAAAAATTTATATTGAGGTTACCAAAGGTCAGAGGCATTAGGAGGTAGGTACTATTAGCAATATTGTGGGGGCATGGTTCAAAATAGGATTCTTCAGAGTTGATTATATCAACTGATAATGATTTCCTCCCATTGAGATTTGATGTCATCACAACTATTATCATGATGCTTTGATTTTGTAAAGTGGAGCAACATTTATATCCACGTAGCTATTGAATTGTGACTGCTTGGTCAGTTCTCTTCTTCTCATAGATTGACCAGAGCATTATATATTGTAGCTTGTTCATTCTCAGTCCTTAGAGCTTTATAATGAACTAGGAGATAGTTTGGATTGAACCACGGTCTTGGATATTCGGTAGATTGGTGAGGAGTTTGTTTTGATATATTTAGTTTGTCAATCATGTACGATATTGAAGCATATATTTTAATATTTTGTGGATTTGAAATCTAATTTAATTATGATCACTTTGTTTTTATCTATTATTGAGAAGCAACATTGGATGGCTTTATTTAGCTTTGTATTGATGATGGGATATGCCACAATAGACATTGATGTGGGGCGTCAATTGACACGGCAACAACAGTGTCTCGGACCTATACCTGGATTGAATTATTCCAAGCATTGGGAGGGTTGATCGGCCCTTTACCTAGGGAGTGCCACCTCATTGTAAGTGTGGGCCTACTTCCTTATATATATATGTATATATATATAATCTTGATGGTTTAAGGTTTAATTTTTTTTTTGTGTTTATTTTGGCACAGTCATCGATGTCTCTATTTTCCTATCTAGAGTTGCATCCAAGGATTTGAGTGGTGTTTTAACTATATCTCACTCCCGATATGTTGATTATCCTTCCTCTTCCATTCCCCTTCCTTCCCGCATCGCTTCCTGCCGTACCTTACTTGCTGCCACCTCCCATAACATTGTCTTCTACTATTTGCCTTGTAGACCTGCTCCAATTCCCAACTTGCTACTTTCGGGACAAAAAGTAACTATTGTAGTGGTGATCTTTTCATGTCTATTTCTAAATTGAAGGATTACTAGTTCTTTTTCTTTCTTCCAGTTTTGTTCTTTTTATGCAATGATGTTTCTAAGGTGTGAATGCAATGTGTTATTTTGTTTTTTTTTATTCTAAGTTTTGATTTTGAAAAATTTCAATTTGAATTCTTTCATTGGGGTAGAAAAAATGAGTCCTTAAAAAGCCTAACAAAAGAATCTAGGCTAAAAGCAAAACACTGTCAATAAACCTAGAAAAAGAGTCAAAACTAAGCGGACACAACAAAAATCAACACACGTAGGTATGGAACCCAAGCAAATTCTTTCTGAAGCATAAAAGGGTAACGAGCCCTAGACAAAACAAAGTGTGATTGGTCTGACACTGATAGTATACATTTGCAAGAATAGTCTTGGTGAACCTTTCAAACTATGCCCTGGGAGATTGTTTCAACCAATACAATGATTTCTTTAGCTTTCACACCAGCTGATGATGTGTTATTCTTTAATCATGGAGATATTTTCATATACACTTCTTTCTCAAGATTCTCATTTAGAATTGTATTTTTAATGTCTAGCTATGTAAAGACTAGTTCTTATTGACAACCAATGACAATTATACGTTAATTGTATTGACTTTCACCATCGGTATTAAGAGACAATTTTTCATAGGTTTCAAATTTCTATCGGAAGTTTTGTGCATTCTTATTCACCTTCTTCCTCCTGGTGCTCATAATGTGTTGACACAACCTCTGTGAAACTTGAGGTGCGTGGAGTTAGTTCTGGTGATTTACATTTCTAATTTTGCATATTATCCTTCACATGATTACTAGTTTTTTTATTTTTATTTTTTTTATATGGTGTATGCATGGAGTTTTTGGTTTTTGGTGAGAGTTGTGGGAGGATTTAGTGGTTAATTTTTAAGTTAATTTGTGATAGTAGAAACAAGTGTGAGTTCATCAGGGTATAAAGGAGGCAAGCTTGAGCTTCCTAAATGGTTCCTCAAAAATGATATTCTCTCCAACTCTCCCTTAAATATTAGATTTAGGGTAATATGGTTGGTTTTCAAAGAATTTGACATACATGTAATGTAAAATTTGTGTGCTTTTTGATAGTAGCATATATCCCCCTTTTGTTTTAAGAATAGCCCACAAAGATACATTTGGTTTACATGGGATCAAGTTTGGTTTGATGTGGTGACATAGATGAACAAAGACGATGCAAAAAATAAAAAAAATTGTGATAGGTTAGATGTGAAAGACTGAATATGGGCGTAGGATTTAATGAGAGTGTTGAGAGGTTTGTTAAAGTTCAACACTTTGCTTGGTATTCTATTTATGAGATAAGTGGAAGTGAGAATTGCAACTCTTAGAAATGTTTGAGTACATTGTTAGTGAATAGAATTGAATGGGCCACTTCGAGAGGTTGTGTTTTCTTTCTGTCAACAACATCATTTTGTTGGGGTTTGTTAACACATGAGTTTATATGAATGATACCATTATCAATTTTGAGAATTTGAATTTTACTCTGAAATTGAGTGAGGATCATATTGTGCAAGATTTCAAATATACTGACAGTTTTAGATTTTTCTTTCATGAGAAATATACAAGTGATTCTGGTGTGATCATCAATGAAGCTGATAAATCACCTAGCCTCATTTTGTACTTTTTATTTTTAAGGAGTCCCATATATCACTATGAACTATGGAGAAGGAATATTTTGGTTTAAATTTCAAGTTTGGCTCTCCTTGTTGAGTGTGTTTAGCAGGTTGATAAGTTTCATACTGATGGGAACTAGACTTTGTTTTGATAAACAAACGGGGAGACCTATTTTCAATATAATAGAACGTAAGGTGCCCAATGTGAAAATGTCATAAAATAACTTGACTTTCACGAGAAACAGACTGAGATAGAAGGCTTGACTTAAATGATTGTGAATGATGGGACAGTTTTAAGTGGAAGATCTAGTGAGTAATAAAGTTCATGATACATGTTAGTAATGTCAATCACTACTTCAAATCTATCATTTGAAATTCACACAAATTAGGGAAAAATTTAAATATTACCATTCTTGTCACGAGTAAGTTTACTAATAGACAGTAATTTGTAGTTAAGTTTAGGAACATAAAGAATTGATTGAAGTATAAGGTTTTTTGTAAATTTCACACTTCCTCTTCCTTCCATAGACAAAAGGGAGTCTTATGTGATTCTAACTACAACATTTTGTGTGCAAAAATTAAAGGATTGGAAAGTATTGATAACACCTATCATGTGATCTGATGCTCTGGAGTCCACTTTCCAATGCTAATTCCTTCTGTTGAGAGCAACAAGAGCAGATTGAAGACAACTGTGATGTGCTAGAAGGTTGGTAGAAAGCTCAGAATAATTATCTTGGAAGCCTTTGAAGAGCTTCAAGTTCCTTATTGAATGGACTATGTTCATGAAGCTTATTTTTCTTTGATGCCGTGTTTGCTTGATTTTCCCTATCATCTTTGATTTTATTCAGCTTTCAGGGCTTTCAGTATGCAGACTTTTCATAAATTTTCCGACGCTTCTTTAAATGACCAAGCTTCTTGCAATGTTTACACCACTGTTTGTTCCTCCTTGATATGTTATCATGAGATGATTTGTTGGTGTATAAAGTTAAGTTGTCAATATTTGATGTAGTGGAATTACCTGTCGTCATGAGTTTCTTTCTACTCTCTTTCCTTTTTACTTCAACAAAGACTTTACTATTTGAGAGAAGATGTTTTGATCCCATGATTCTTCCTCTAACTTCATCTAATTCCTTGTTGAGTCCTAGAAGGAACTTGAAGGTTTTCTTTTGTTCAACAATAGAACTTGAAGGTTCTTTTGTGTTCAACAATGATTTTGTATATAGCAAAGTCTTGTGAGCACCTTCATGTGCATGTTTTATATATATCTGGTTGGTGCTAATATGTGGAGAGAGTGTTGAGGTATTGAGTAACATTCAACTGACCCTACCGTAGGCCATGTAATTTAGTTTCAATGCCAAATAACTCGGAGTTGTTGTCAACACTTGAATAAGTTTCTCTTGTTCCATCCCAATTTTCTTTTGTAATTTTATACATATGGAAATTTCTCCAATTTTCGTGATCATGGAGTTGACAAGTCATGACATGACCATGTGATCCTCAATCTTCCATTCCCAATCTTCAAAATCGGTGATTTATGATGCAGGATTTTCCTCGGTGAGATGATCTTTTCTCTTACCACAATTGTAAATGAAGACTGATTGAGACTGCTGGAGAAGATTGTTTTCATGCAACTTGTGATTATCGTGTACGAAGAGATTTCAGATGTTGTAGTACCCAACATCTTAGATTCAGATTTAGGAGTAACTTTTGAAGAAGAAGAATCAATTTTCATGCCCTATTTATTCGCCATGATGGGCTTCGGGAGGAGCTTCGTAGGGGATTTTCACTGGAGAAAGAAAGTGTTTGTCGTCGACACAAGATTTTCACTAGAGAGAAAAACTATCTATTGCCTACAAAATTTTGATTGAGAAAGAAATTCTATTGCTGACATAGGACTTTCATGAGAGAGAAACTATCTGTAGTTGACACAAGATAATCTTGCGTATCTGGGATCCCGCTAAAAAGAGGAGTGGAAGCCGTAGATGTAATGGATCACCCTAGCAATAATTCAAATCGCAAAGGAGCTTGGACGGAAGATGGAAGGTGTGTCTATAAGTATCTGCACCTTCTTTTCGTTGGAACACAGGCAGAAGGCCGCAGATGGGTTGAGGACTTGCACCCTGCAGGAAGGATTGATCTAGAGCGCAAAGGTTACGAACTGCAAACTAAACAAGCTGGTAGGCAATGAAGCAAGTGCTTGAACGAGCAGATGATCCACGTGAAGGAGATAATGAGTGGACGATCCCTGCAAAGGAGACGATCCTCGCCTGTAGGGAAGGATATGATTCAGTAAAGGCTTTTTAGGGACTGGTGGCTGCATGGAGAGGCTCCGACGGGGGGAGGAGGGCTAGGGGTTCTTATTTTGATAAATAAATTATACAATGCATGTAGCAGATACCTTTCAATCAATAAAATGTTTGTTTCCACTTTCAATTTTGTATGCATGTTAGATGTGTGATTCATCATGTGTGATATTAATGCGACTACAATAATTTGTGAGACGTTATCTCCTTATATCAACATGAGGACTAGATTTTCCTCACTTTGATGAAATTATTTTTCTTAAAATTTTTCGAAATATCTTCCTATTACCTTGCTACAAGTCTTAGTTTCTTCAAATTTGATACAATTGAGTTTCAATTATGATGGAAAACTTTTCAATTGCTCAATAATTTACTTGATATAAAGTTTTCATTTATTTATTTGATCTTAGTTGATCATTGCATCATCATTTGGTGTTAAACAATTTCTAGTATTTTTGGGTTTACACCTAAAGAAAGTGAGTAATTGTGCATTCATTGGCCTTGGATCCATGAATCCCGATTTCCTTTGTGTGATTTTTATCTATTACATCATCCTACTTGCACCAGGAAATCTAAGCCCTAAACTTTTTTGCATTAGGAAGAAAATGGGCAGATTGAAGGTAACTCAAGGACATTATATATAGGAAAAGATTTGCTTACAATAGATTTATCATCCCATACAACACCTAGTTGGAGCAAAGGGAGGCTAAAAATTCATAAAATTGAGCCCAAATAATTAGGATAAGGATAAATGATGATGAAGCAAAGCAAAGGCATGCGTTCAAAAGAGAGCATGGCCTTCTAGAATTAGGTGGCAAAAAGTGAAATAAAATTGATGCATTCTAGGTTTATTATCTATGCAATTTTGCTAAAGACAACATAATGAGTAATAATTTTTTTTTGCATATAAGAACAAACCTAAAGTTTAGATGCCTAAAATAGAGAGATGGCTTACGATTACTATTGTGTAAGATAATATCATTGGCACCTAAAGTGAAAAATTATAAAGTTGGAATTAGGTTGGCTGTATTTTATGTTAAAAATTTGGCTTTAAGGAAGCTATCAATTGCCAATTTAAGCTTGGTAAAATAGAATATTGAGAGGAATGTATAGCACAATGGGGAATGATAGATTGAAAATGATTATATTAAGAGTAAGACAGGAATAGCTTTTATTAAAAATAAGCTGGTAAAAAATAAACCATTTATTTGGACATCCAAAGAAGGCTAGAAATTGAACCCAAGTTATTGATAGCTAAATTATACATGATTACGGTAGGAATTTTAAAATAGTCATGTGATAAAATTAGAATTGATTGATTAAAAAATTATCATATTAGAGTATATTTGAAAATTAGGGTTATTAGTTTATGTTTACAAGTTGGGTTTGACTCTGAACTAAAGTTGAGCTGACTCAAATATTCTTGACCTAAACTTTATCGATTTATTATATGGGCCAAAATATATGTGCCAAATCGGACTTGATTTGAACTTTTATAAATTTCTTTATGATATGGATCATGTAATTTTTTGGTTCTACGACACATATAACTCGAATTTGACCCATCTAACTAGAATGAACTCAAGTAGTGATTGGTTCAATTTGAATTATTCAGCTTAAATCAAACTCAATTCAAATAATGAGTATAATTTTGATCCATACCTAACTTAAATAATGATCAGGTTAACTGAACACATATTTTTTGTGTCAGGTTGGATTATGTTGTTTTCTATTACCACTAGGGGCGATAGCATTTGCTGAAAATAAGGCTGTGAAATATATTTTAGAGTTTTTTGGCATATCATTAAGGATAGTAAATGCACCCCTACAATGAGCAATTAGAATTATGTATGAGAATTTAAGAGAAAATTTAGGTTGAAAGTAACATGAACATCAATTTTAAAAAAAAGCTTTGTATTGAGCAGATTTAGTGCCCAATGCATTACTTAAAATGAATAAATGGAGAATGGAGATTCTTATAACCAATCCTAATTTATTAGGATAAAGTTAAATGATGATGATGATGAACTAGCAAAGGCATGTGCTTATGGAATACGGAATCAAAAAGGAGGAATAATGTTAATTCTTCTTATTTTAATTTCCATGCAATGCCACTAGAGGAAAGATAATAAATAATAATTCATATTTTAGCATATTATAATAATCAGATGTTAGGAAGTTAAAATAGAGATGTGGCTCAAGACTGGTATGTAATAAGGGAAATTTATAGAGACATAAAAAAAAGTAAGATTTATTAAATTGCAATTAGCTTAGCTTTTGTTTATGGATCTGAAGGTTAGGCAACAAAAAAGTCATTGATAGCTAACTTATGCATGACAAAAATAAGAATGAAGTAGGAAGTTCTTGATCCAACAATTGCTTTATTTTTAATACATGTTTCTGTCATAGGTCTAGTATGCGTACTTGAACAATCTGGCTTAAATTTAGCAAGATTCTTCCATTTTAACTACAGTATACGTGTATTCAACAAAATTGAATCGGGAGAATGATTCATGAATCTGACCCATGTTAGTGCTAATATTGATGATCAGATATGTCTGCTTTCCTTATTATTTATTTAAATTTAAATTTCTAATATTCAATTTCTAAATTTAAATATCAAAACATGTCAGCAGTATTATAAGCATTATTAAATGATCTTTATGACTTTTCTTGTGGGGTTTAATTTTATCTTCAAATGTATTTTTTCAATGATAGAAACATGTTAAATTTTGCATATACTAAAAAAAAAAAGAAAAAAACAAGATAAAATAAAAAATTGTGCATAAACCAGTACGTGCCACTTAGCCCTATTGATCAGAATCTAAAAAGTTCTTGCCAAGATTTTAGGTTTGTCCCTTGCCTAATGATTCTTAACTTTGAATTGGTGGTGGCCAAAACAATAATTATAATAATAATAAGAAAAGAAAAAAGCGCTTGTACTATGATGATCATTTTTTGTCCAATTCAAAATATTATATATATATATATATATATATTCTTTTTGTTCACCTATAATACAACTAAATGCATGTGAAAATGTAGTTTTTTCACTTTTTTTTCCTTTTTCTTCATCTTGTTTAGCTTAATTTGCTACTTCTAGTTTTTATTCTTATTCTCATCCTTAACATGACTGCTAAATTTTATAGTTCCTTGGGTTGTATTTGAACGATGGCAGATGTTTTCGAATCCCGAGTTAATGAAACTAGCAACTGAAAGTATGAAGAATATGAAACCTGAGGATGTGAAACTTGCAGCAGAGCAGCTAAAACATACTAAGCATGAAGATATTGCTGAGTTGACTGAGAAGATGGCCAATGCTTCACCTGAAGAGCTTGCATCTCTCCAGATGCGTGCGGAAGCTCAAATCTCTTACCAAATTAGTGCAGCTGAGATGCTAAAGAAACAGGTATCAAATTTCTTCCCTAAATTCTATCTAAACGTATTGTGAAAGAATAAATGGAGGATCCTAGCGATTTTTGTCTTGTGGTTTATCTACATGAGAATTGTCTCCGGTCCCCTCCTGATGCAGTAAAGCAAATCAACCGAAAGAAGTTGCATCTAATGATGTAACATACATTGTTTTGTCACGAAATGAGAAATCTTATCAAATATCTCAGCCAGTAGGCATTAAATTTTAAACTTAATTGATCGACCAATTGTGGAAATATTTATTGAATTAGAGGGCATGGTAAGCTTGTATATGCTCTTTTTAGGATGATTGTACTCTATTTGAATGTGTGGATTTTTGGTTTGCATGAGTACTTAATGAATGCACGCCATTGACAATATAGCCTAATTTGTAATTGAACTTGAAAAGATTCGGTCATGTGAATTGTCCCCATAAAGTTTGTCAAGTAATGACTTCAAATTCAATTGAAAATGAATCATGACAAAAGACAAAGAAGTTTTATGCTCATATTAATGTAAAATCCCTTCCATGAGGAAGTCCTTAAGATTTCGGATTTGGTGAAGTCTATAAGAATTCTAAGGTTTAACCAATGAGAAACTTCCAAACCATCTTTGTAGCAGACAGCATCAGATATGTAGTCATTCGGCAACTTTATCACCACTTGGGAAGAGCCAATCCATTAGAAAAATCCCACCTATGCCTTGATATGAAACGTCAATGTCCAACTCTCAAGTCAAAGCAACATAAATTCTGCTTGTATGTCATCTTGTTACCCTTTTTCATTAAGCGGGAGAGGATGTGGTGGAAATCCACTTTGTCTTGTCTATAGTTGGACTCCAAGTGTTGGAGGACTCACCCTATCCACCGTAGAGGTCTTACACAAATACATTTTATAGACGGAAGATGCCTTAATCATGATTTATCTTAGCTTCAGGGATGCGATGGACTGGTTCATGGGAATTAAGGTGGCTTAGTACCTGTGGGACTGGGAAAGAAAGGATAGATAACTATGACCGACAAGATAGTTATGAATTTCAAACACTATTTAAGGTAATCTTTTCTGAAAAGTATGCATTTGTCACTTGATGGTGGCTTAGCAAGCAGAGCACTGCGCATCAACAGATGGCTACTTTTTTTACTATATAATGGAACTTATCTGCTTAACCCTGACTATGATTTTTTTTTCATTCGACTTGTGAGGATAAACCTATGTAGTTATTCTGTAGGTTTTGCTGCCGTTAAAAAATTGCAAGCATGCCA
>NW_018220738.1:13536-15095 GCF_001263595.1 Phalaenopsis equestris
ATTTGATAGCTACCAAATTTGGGGAAGCAGTTTTCTAAGAAGTAGACTCACTTCTTTTGGTTATCTTGGAAGTTAACGAGGGTTCCTATTTGTCCTAGTAACATTTATCTTGCTTTATTCGTAACGAGAAACTTATTGTGATCTTGCCTTTAACCAAAATCATCTTTAGTTATTTATTTTCCTTTTTTCTATTTCATCTTTGTGACTGTCAATGCCTGATATACTTTCTTTTCATATCTTCCAACCTTTCTCTAATGCTTTTTCTTCTTGGGACGCACATTCAATATATCACCACATCTTTTCCTCTATTGCCTTTATTCGGTGTTTGCATGCTTTCCTTGCTTTTATAGTGCCTCAAATGACGTGATTTACGTTGGTGGAAGCTTTGAGGCACTTTATTTGGGGAAGTTGTTTGTGTGCAGAAGAAAATGTTGAAGTGGTAAAACAATTGCAAAGATTATAGTGATGTGAATGTCATTAAGGGTGTTCGATTGCACACCTTTTCTAATACATAAATCAACTGATTGGGGCACATATTGGCCAAATACAAATGAATGTTGTTTTTTTTTTTTGCTTAGTTTCATCATTGTTTATGTTTGGTCTTTGCTCATTAATATTTGAAACATCTCTTTTTGTGTTCAGGTTAGTATTGTTTTACTTTTGCAAATATACGCGAACTCAAACCAACATATCAATTAAAAATTAATTTTTTAATTTGAATGGAAAAATAAAGGATAAAGAATCAAACTAAATGCGTTACCATACAAACACGACGCATAAAATCATATGCATCTACTACACTAGTGATATATTTTTGCATTATTTTAAAAAAAAATCATTATGCATATTTATTATGTAATAACAGCGGAGGTGTCAATTTAGGTTAGCGGGTTATGTTCGGGTCCAACCAAAAAATGGCCCAACCTGAATAGAGTCAACCCAAACCCGACCCTGAATAATAAAAGGGTCGAAAACTAAGACCCGAATCCAACCCGAACCTGAGCTTGACGTGCCGACCTGAACCCAACCCAAACTTTCGTGCTTGTTCAGGTCTTGTTTGAGTTTTCATGCTCAACCCGAATAACAAACAAGTCGAATTCTCTGACCCGAACCCAATTCGAAAAATTTTTGGGTCAACCCTAATCCGGATTTTTCGAGTCGAATTTGATTCGTTTTGATGTGTCGGATCAATTTTTAACACCCCTTTAAGTAACATATATCTTAATGAGTTTTTAATGGGGCCTAGTAAGGATTTAAGCCTAAATATTGAGTTCATGCTCAAATTTTAAGAAAAGAACGAACCAAACATGAACTACTCAACAAATTGAACATGAGTTGTTCACAAACATTAAGATGATTGGAAAAGGATAGTGGTGGGCATGATATTTTACTTGAAAGTTGGCTTAGTGTGGGGTTGGGAGGGCTGCTAGAAGATGAGGTGGCAAATATCGACAGAACGAGATATTTACCTTGTTTGGTTGGTTGTGCTTGTGAAATGGAGGTTTAGGTTTTACCAAAAAAAAAAAAAAAACACTCACCTAAGAAGATATTTGTTCTGG
>NW_018220738.1:16292-35612 GCF_001263595.1 Phalaenopsis equestris
GCAATCTTGTCTGTGCCATTGACTAGTTATTTTTTTCATTTTTTTTTGTGTTGCTTTGGTTTTATATACATTCATGTTCTGATTCTTTTCTAAGTATTGAACTTTTTCCTACTTTTCAATGCTTATATTTACTTGTGTTGATCATACAAATCATTATTTTTTTCTTCTTCTCAGGGGAATGAGCTTCATGCCAACATGGAGTATCATGAGGCAGCTAATAAGTATTTACGAGTAAGTTGTACTGCATTTAAATATTTGCTTTTCTATTGCTTCATATTTCGAGTCTTATATATCATAAAAATTAGTTCACTTTAATAAATCAACCATTAGGCCAAAGGCAATTTAAAAGGCATCCCCTCAACCAAATCAAGCACTCTGAAGTTGCAATGCTCTCTTAACCTCATGTCATGCTACTTGAAGACAATGCAGTATGAGGATTGCGTGAAGGAAGGCTCAGAGGTGTGCTTTGTGACATCTTTACCCTCCAATTGTTTATATTCATGATTGATGAAGCAATTATTGATCATAAAGTATTTTTATCTCGTTTACTTCTCATTATTTTTCAGAAAACTGCATGAAGGTTCCTAAGTATTTGGTTCTTGTTAGTATGTACAAAATCAAATTTTCTAATTACTACGTCTTAGGTCTTGGAACCTTGGTTGCGGGCTTCTTTTATGATTTATGAACAAAAAAACACAAGTATGTTTGTTTGTGACACCATAGAGGCATTTGTTAGCACAAATCAACATAAAACCTGGCTGAAGCTTGAATGTCTTGGATTTAGCTTTCTCACTCTTTCTATGTAAGTTCTTTGTATTTCTGACTAGAACTGTGGCATGGTAATGGCACGTCATTTTTAATTGATCCAATTTAGTTTAGGAAAGCAGTCAAGAAGCATTGTCAAAAATGTCTTCTGCTACTATCTTATCTGCTAAAATGTCAAAATTTTTCTTTTCTTAGATTATTACATCTCTATCAGATGATTTTACTGTCAGATATTTACTCTAGTCTCTAGAGCATGGACTATATAGAATTGATCATAAAGAAATATTTGAACAATGATTCATTCCTATTATTCATACCTCAGAGTTGGATTAAAAAAAAAAAAAAAAGATAAAAAGGCCTTTTCTAAATCAAACAATTTTTTCCTTCATACTTATGAAAATTTAATTGCATGTGAATCATAGAGACTATTCTCAATGACTATTGTTGAATCATTTCTATCAGTTTATTTATTTTTTATTTTTTTCATTTTGCTGTCTTCATGTTGACCAAACAATGGATTTTGTGATAATGACAGTAATCTCCAAAAGTAGTTGTTCGTGATTTGGTTGAGAAGTTCTGACAGTGATGCTGGGTCATGAAGGAATTTTGGACTAGAAATAGAATGGGAGAATGCGGTGTGATGTTAAAGATAACGAAGTGAAGGGAGTCTTCAATTTTAGTGAGAATTACAGGGAGCCGTGAGTGCATGATTTAGGCAAAGGGAATATGCGTGATTAATGACGTTTAGTTCAAGCGATATAAGAGGGATTGGGGTATCGGTAATTTAGTGAGTATGAAAATGATTAGAGATTAAGGATGTTGAGAGAATGAGGGAGTATCATTTAGGAGGAGAGAATGGAGGGTTTTTGGAGAGATGACAGGAAAGAGGGCAGTGGGTCGGTGACATGGTTTCGGAGAACGAGAGCGAAAGAAATGCTTTTAGAATGGATGATGAAGCGAGGTGTAAAGGGAGACACATTGAGAATGGGGGAAAATAACCAAAGGAGGTGAGAGAAATTTAAGAGAATCTTTTAAGATTTGATATCATGACTCAAACCCTTATTACTCTAATTGAGTTTCCTAGAAGAGTATTTTGTCCCCCTTAAATTGTGTTGGCCAATGCACTGGTCCTTCTCTTCTATTTCATTTTCTTATGTATATCTAACATTATTAAGTTTAAAACCTGCAGTATAAATTGCAATTATATGTTAGTAGGGTTGTAATAAAGCATCGACCTAAGTTGAGTCGAGTATGTCAAGGATTTGACTAGGCGTGATCGAATTATAAGTTGTTTATGTTCAGCTCGAGCTTGAGCCAAACCTTCATATATATGGTCATAATTGGTAGTTTAAAGCCTGTATTATAAATTGCAATTATATATTAGTTGGGTTGTGATCGAACTAAGTCGAGTCGAGTAGGTCAAGGTTTTGACTAGACGTGATCGAATTATAAGTTGTTCATGTTCAGTTCGAGCTTGAGCCAAACCTTCATATATATATATATGGTCTTAATTGGCTTGCTTAAATTTTTTAATGATCATACTATTTTGTATTTGGTTTGTTTATATTAGTTAAACAAACTAAAACTCGATTGACTACTTGATTTTTTATGTAAAATTTAAATTTTAATATGTACCTGATTTTTCATATAAAGTTATTAAACAAGCTAAAAAGACAAATGAGTATTTGATTTTTGATTTATAATACATAACAAATGATTTTGCAAATCTAAATAAGCAATTGAATAAATTTTAAATTGACATCTAATTAGTATAGATTAATTAAAGAAAACAATATATAAGTTGCAAGCAAACTTCTTGGAATAAAATTACATAAATAAAAAAAAATAAGTATTAATAAACTAGTTCATTGAAATAAAAAAATAAGAATAAATTGCATTAAATTTATAGGCATATATATTTTTGATTATAATATGTATTTAATAATTAAATTCTAATTAATTAAATTTTATATAAATGACATCATAAAAGTATAATACATTTAGAAGTTGTTTGATGAACAACAAATGAGTTTGTTTGTGAACATTACAATCGAACGAGTTAGACTTTGTTCAAATTTGGGTTATTTAACCTTTGAGTTTTAAAAAATTATTCATACTTTGTTTAATAATTTGGATAGACATGATTGAGTATTAATTGAGTTAAGTTCAGGTTGCTCATCAAGTATATTGTTTCATTTACAGTCCTGTTTGTTAGCTACAATTATCTACTAAATGGAACTAATTATGATCTCAGATTTTAAAAAATGACTCGAAGAATGTCAAAGCTCTCTATAGAAGAGGTCAAGCTTACAAGGAACTCGGTAAATTAGAGGCAAGTCTCTCTGCTATTTTTTGCTAGATTTGCTACCTTTTTTGATTATCTATTAGAGTATTTAATGCTCATTGACCACGCGTTTTATTGGAAGGCCAATATCCAGTAATTTCTATTTTCATCAGGCTGCCGTATCTGACTTGAGCGTGGCGTATAAAATTTCCCCAGAAGATGAGACTATTGCAGGCGTCTTAAGGTATAACGCTATTTACTAGAATTCCATCTCTCATATAGGAGGTAGCATATTCAGTTTTGCTATCACAATATTACATGTATGAAAAATTTCAGAGATGCTAAGGAGATTCTAATGAAGGATGGAGGTGCAAGTACATCACAAGGTTTTTTTTTTATCCTTATCCCTACCTTAAGTTCTTTGATTTTTTCTGCTATTTTATGATTCAACTCCACGGAATACGTTCGGGATGGATGGAAACCTTTAAAGAGTTTTTTATTCATATTCCTGCCAGGAGTTGTTATTGAGGAAATAGACGAAGTGGAAAGCAGAACAGTGCCATCAAATTGTCATAGTACAGCTGAATATTCTGTGATGCAGCCAGTTGAAGGCTGTGAATCCAACCCAAACGATGGATCTTATGGTGAAGTTTCTGCGGCAAATTCCGAAGCTTTAAGAACTTTGAAAGAAAATCCTGAAACCATCAGGTTTAACAACTTATATGTAATGTTTTATTATTATTATTATTATTCTTAATAGTTTCTAAAACTTATAACTGCACTGCTTTATTTTTGACTATATGGGTATCCTTACTGGCACTTTCTCCTGTGATTGTGAGAATATTCCAGGTTATTCCAGAAATATGTCTCAAACGCTGATGCAGAATCTATTTCTGCCATGGGTCTTGGTAAAATGTCTCCTGAAATGATTAGAACTGCCACAGATATGATTAGCAGCATGAAGGCTGAAGAGCTTCAGAAAATGCTTGAGGCTGCATCTTCACTGAAAGGAAATGGGTCGCCATTCTCTAACATGAATGGTCATGGCATGACTCCAGAAATGATTAGAATGGCTTCAGAAAAAATCAGTAGTATGCCTCCTGAAGAGCTCAAGAAGATGTATGAATTTTCATCCTCCTTTAATGGGAACAGCATGAAGGCTGCTTCTGTTTTCAACTCCCAGAGATCAGAAAGCGCCTCACAATCATCAGTTGCTACAGTTAATGCCACTGCAGGAACAAGAAATATCAGTGGACTGCCTTCAAGTAGTACTTCGAGTGCTCCACCAACTGATTTGCAGGAGGCCATGAGGAATTCTATGAAAGATCCGGCCATGCGGCAGGTTTGTTAGTTCGATCTTAATAGATGTTCTTGTCCTTGGATATCTTTATTTTTACAGCCATCTAGTCTTTTACTGTTTTTTTTTTGCAAAAATTTACTTACAGATGTTTGCATCTATGGTGAAGAACATGAGTCCTGAAATGATGACTAGTATGAGTGAACAGTTT
The DNA here is from genome assembly GCF_001263595.1 of Phalaenopsis equestris. Taxonomy (NCBI): domain Eukaryota; kingdom Viridiplantae; phylum Streptophyta; class Magnoliopsida; order Asparagales; family Orchidaceae; genus Phalaenopsis; species Phalaenopsis equestris. The sequence goes on from NW_018220738.1 coordinate 20,850, forward strand.
GGCATGAAGCTCTCCAAAGACGATGCAGCAAAAGCCCAACAGGCCATGGCTTCACTATCACCGGAAGACCTGGATAGAATGGTATGAAAGCTTCTATCATGTATAATTGTTTTACTCCGTATAAATGTTTCTTATTAGCTTCATATATTTGTTATTGCAATATTAATCAAGATTTTTAGATCTGGAACTAACATTGAACTTGTGGAAGGAAGCTTCAAAGGTTCAGCTGAGATCTAGTTGGAGAGTTTCTCCATGATGATATAAATATTTATTAAAATATTATAGTATTTCTAATAATGATGATAAATAAATGATAACTCACACACACACACACAATAAACATACACACTTATATATGCATACTCATATATACTATGTAACATAAAATATACCTGACAATTCTTATGTATTACATATCTCACACCTAAAGTTTGATATTTACACTTACAATACATTGTTGTCGTAAACCTATGCACGAAAAAGTACATTTCACGTTTAAAAACATAATGATGGTGTTATGTTTTTGTGACATTAAAGATTTGAGTTGTATGCATGTAAATATGAATTTTTAGGATTTAGATACGTAAATATATGAGAATTGTGTGGTATGTATCTAAATACTCCTAAAATATCATGTATGTACATGATGAAGTCTAACAAATACTGGATTTCAACATCATGTCTATTATACTATCTAAGCTTGTTCAACCGCATACAGTTTTATGGCTCGAGCAATTTGGCTGCTGGTTTTTACATGTTAATCCCATTTCACCTGGAAATTTACTTTTTTAATCCCCGATTGAATTGTTTTGAAGGGCTAGTTCACGTTCCAACAGGTCTGACTAGTTCAACTGCTCCCATCCGGTCTAATTTTCACGACCATAATATTAATGCCAGATGACGAATTTCAAATTATCTCACCTCGATCTCCATTTTTTCCTTTGTTTTAAGCCATTGAATCTGATTTATTCAGCATGCAAATTTTCAGATGCGATGGGCAGAGAGAGCACAGAAGGGATTCGAGATTGCGAAGAAGACTAAACACTGGCTCTTGGGAAGGCCTGGTATGCTACTTGCCATTGTCATGTTAGTCTTAGCCTTCCTTCTCCACCAACTGGGTTACATCGGTAGTTAAAAGCTGCAATTATACGCCAAAATGATGATACACTCACCTCATGAAAGAGAGCTTATAGCTTTATATCACAATATCTTCATATATTTTTATAAACCTGTGAAACGTACAACTCCTTTCATGGTAGTTTGCCTTTGAAGATCATAACAATTAACGGCAACTGACCTTGCTTCATCTACCGGCAAGGTTGTAGCAGAAGCATTCTTTTTGTTAACAAAATGTGTTGTATTATTTACTGCCTAGTAAAGTCATTGTTCTCCATTTTACGGATGTATAACTTATTTCGCATCTGTAATTTAGTTAATACATATATTGAATGTTCCCTGCGTAGATTAAAGTTACAGAATGTTTATTTGTAAAATTATGTATTCTTTGATATCAGGTAAATTAATTTAAATTAAATTGATAAACATTAAAGATCATGAAAGCTGTTCTATGCTCTCTCTCTCTCTCTCTCTCTCTCTCTATTAACAATTATACCATCTTGGTATCATAAACCTATGCATAAAAAGATACATTTAAGTTTTAACAACTTAGCAATTGTGATATTATTTTTATGTGATGAGAAAGATTTAGAGTGTTATGCATGTATATATTGCATGTTAAATATGTAAATACATAAGAGTTGTGTGTTCTGTCCGTTATATATATATATATATATATATATATATATATATATATGGTTTCAAGAATCTCTAGAACTCCTCTGGGAGAATGTGGAGAATCATGGGTTTTCATTTTTTTGTTTTTGTTGTTGGTGAATTCTGTGAGTTTTGTGACTTTTTTGTTGGGGTGGAGGTGTAGAAAATGCTGCTTTCGTTTCTATAATCTCATTTCTTGGTGTTTCTTGAGTTTTGTGGCTTTTTCTGGATTTCTTGCATTTCAAATTTTGAGTAGTTCTACTTTTCTATTGAGTTTTGGATCTTTTCTTTGAATCTGGTTGGTGGTACATTTACATTTGAAAGGAGTTTTAGATATGTTTTTTTTCTGATGTTCTATTTTGATGCTATGGCAAATTCTCATTTCAATCCAGTTCTTTCTGCCTGGAAAATTAACTTTTGCTGAAGTGGTTGGGCATGGCGCTTTAGGGTTGGGGAATGGAGATAATCCTGTTTTCCCTCAAATATATCATGATTCTGTTGATGGTAAAGGTGATTGTAATTTGATAAAAAACATTGTGAGAAAAGGTGGAAAACTTTCTTTGGTATTTTCGGATGCTGAACTCTCTTTTCTGGCTGATGCCCACAAATTCACATTAATTAGAAAATTCCAATTGGGTAACCCGAAGATGGAGAGTATAAGGAGAACTTTTGAAGATCTTAAGCTAGTAGGTTCTTAGAAGACAGCTTTGTTTGATGGTAGGCATGCTATGATTCATCTTACAAGGGAAGAAGACTATGTAACAATTTTCTCTAAGAAGTTTATTATGGACGAAGGAAGGTAAATGAAGATGCTTAAATGGTCACTAGATTTTGATCCTAGTCCTGAATCTCCTATTGTACCAATTTGGTTTAAATTACCAAGGTTTAAATTGCATTTCTTTAATCATCAAGTTTTGTTTTCAATTGAATCAGCTTTGGGAAGGCCTTTGAAATTGGATAATGCCTACATTCAATTTAAAGAGGCCATTTGTTGCTAGAATTTTGGTAGAAAGATGTTTCACTGCCTGATGTAGATGAAATCTGGTTGGGTACAACCCATAATGTTTATTGACAACCAATTATAATGGAGCAAAGACCATATTATTGTCATCATTGTAAAATGTTTGGGCACACAATGGACAAATGTTATAAACTTCATCCTCATCTTAAAACTAAACATTCTATGAAGCTAACTTCTCATGTTGATGTTGCCAAAGTTGATACTACCACTATGGAGGATATTGATGTGCAACCTCATCTTATTGTGTCTCTAGTTATAACAGCTAATTGTCCAGGGCAACTTATTATTCTCACTGGGGAAGATGTTCATGTGCAACCCAATTCTATTGATTTTTCTTGTGTTCTAAGAAATATGTGTCCAGCTGAAATTTATGTTAGACATGGGGGACTATAGGATAATGAAGAAGTTCTTGATATGTTGGTTGAGCCTGTTAGTACGGGTGAAGAAGTTCATGATGGGGGTTTAGTGAATAGTGTTGAGTCATTGAATAAAAGTGTTGAGGATTCTTCTATTTTATTTCTTTCATCTATTGAATATTCTATTCTGGAACAATTTGCTAATGTTATTATCCCAGACAATTTGAATGTGGCCAAGAATGAGTTGGAGGAGGATTGGGTGGTACAAAAGGCTAAGAAGAAAATGAATTTAGAATTGAGACACTTATCTGCTGATAATATTATTATGAATAAGAGTTCTCCTCAAAATCAGAAAGCTTCTTTCTTCTCTAGGATTACTAGAGCAGGATAACAGACTATACATGATTAACAATAGGGGAGTGGCTAATCCTGACTATCTTAATAGACTTATGAGTTTAAACAAGGATCATAAGTTTTGGGTATATGTTTTACTTGAACCTTTGGTTCAAACCAATTTGCAAAGATTTACTAAGAACTTCAAGAGTTCTGTCTTTAAGCAGAATTGTTCCAATAAGATTTGGTTATTTTGTAGGAAAGAGATGAAGTTTGAGGTTTTGCAAGACCATCCACAATTTCTTCATATTGCTTTTGAATTTGAACAATTGAAAGATTTGCTACTTTTTTTTTATGTTGGATGTTCTAATGATGCTAGGGTGGAGTTTTGGTCTAAACTACATTGTATCAATCATGGTATGACTGAGTGTTGGCTTGTTGGAGGAAATTTTAACTGTATTGTTAATCCTTTTGAAAAGAAGGTTGGAAGGAATCCAGATTTTAGTAAGATGTTAACTTTCACTAAGAATATTTAGATCGCTAAACTGTTTGATTTGGGGTTTAGTGGGTCTTCTTTCATTTGGAGGAGAGGCAATATTCGGGAAACATTTGATAGATTTCTTGTGAACCAATCTTGGTTGGATTAGGTTTTCTGTTTATATGGTCAAGCATCTTCCCAGAACTGGTTCTGATCATTCTCCTTTGTTGTTAAAATTTTCTTTTACCAATAAAGCTAAGGTAGCTTATTTCAAATACTTAAATGTTTAGGCTTCTCATCATGGGTTTCAGAAGGTAGTGGAAACAAGTTGGAATTCTCCTGTTATTAATTTCTCTGGTAATCCTACAGAGAAGCTATGGATTTTACAGAAAAGACTGGCTAAGGTTCTTAAGGTATGGAATTGGACAGACTTTGAGAATTTTCATTTTAATGTTATCCAAGCTGAACATGTTGTTGCTGAGTTGGAAAAGGATATAGAGGATGGGAAAGATTCTGAAAATTAGATATTAATTGCTAAAAAAGATTTTTTTGATGCTATTGATCTGGAAGAATCATTTCTTCATCAAAAGGCTTTTAATAGTTTGTTTCTGCAGGGAGACAGAAACTCTAGATTTTTTCAAGCTATTATTAAGGGTCTGTTTGAGGCAGCTGCAGCTTATTGAATAATCTGCTGATAAACTGATTAAAAATAATCTGTTGATAAGCTATATGCGGTGGTTATTACAATTTTTTATTTTTTTGGAAAAGTCAGATCGCTGCCAGAAAGCTGTCACCGCACCTAGATAGGTGTGATGTGAAAACGCTGTTTTCAGCGTTTTGAAAATGCATAAGCTGCCAAAATGCAGTTTACCCAAACATGACAGGTGCGTTTTCAAAACGCCGCTGCACCAAATAAGTTGCCCTAAATGGACCCTAAATATAAAAGGAGTTTGAATGCAATTCTTCAAATTAAAAATGAGGTGGGAGATTGGATTATAGATCCTAAATGTATTGCTAAAAGTGCTGTTAGACATTTTCAGAATATTTTATTAGATGACTCTACTGATTCCACTATTTCTTAAAGTTGTTCAACTTCATTGTTTGACAGTAACTTATTAAATGGTTCTTCACTGAATTTGACAAGAGTGCCTGAGGAGAATGAAATTTATGATGATGTGTGTTCAATTGTTGGGAATAAAACTGCAAGATCTGATGGGTACACTACTGAATTTTATAAACAACAAAGGGGATTGTTAAAGGTGATGTGATTAATGTTGTCCCAGGTTTCTTCCATGGTATTGATCTTCCTAAGTACTTTGTTGCTACTTCTATTGTACTGATTCCTAAGGATAGAAAGAAGAATTGTTGGCATGAATTTAGGCTAATCAGTTTAACCACTATTTTCTCTAAAATTATCAGCAAAATTCTGGTTTCCAGATTGCAACCATTATTAAATGATTTAATTTCTGAAAATCAATTTGCTTTTGTGAAAGAAAGATGTATTAATGATAACATTCTATTAGCTTAGGAATTATTAATTGATGTTGATAAGAAATGTAGGGGTTCTATTATTGTTTTTAAACTTGATCTCACAAAGTTTATGATACCATTAGCTGGAATTTCATATTGGATGTATTGAATGCAAGAGGTTTTAGTGCATAATTTTGTTCACTCATAAATAGATGGTTAAGAAATAGTTTTTATAGTGTTCTTATTAATGGTTAGAGCCATGGATTATTTCAAGCTGGGAGGGGAATCAAAGAAGGTGATCCATTATCTCCTACTATTTTCATATTGGCATTTGATTACTTGTCAGGATGTTGAATAATTTGCATCATAATTCTCCTCCATCAAGATTCCAACATCGATACAACTGTCTTGTTAGTCATCTGGCTTATGCAGATGATGTGATGGTTTTCTCTAATGGCAGTAAGCAATCTATTAGAAGCCCAATAAAGACACTTCACAGCTTTGAAGAAGTATCTAGCATGGTCTTCAACAAATCTAAATGTCAGTTTCTTGCTAGTAATAGAATTAATAGTTCTATTAAAAAGTGGATTTCTGATTATACTAGTTTTAAAGAAGCTCGCTATCCTCTCCTTTATTTAGGATTTCCTTTAATTAAAGGAAGAAGGAAACTTCTTCATTATGATGGTGTGGTGACTAAAATATCTTCTCTAAACTTCTTCTTTTTGTCTAATAGGCGAATTACTCTTTTTAAGAGCGTGTTAACCACCTTTCCTTTATATATAATGCAGATGACTAAGATGAAGAAGAGTACCCAAAAATTGATTTATATTTTCTTTCAATAATTTTTTATGGGAAGAACAAAATAAACAAATGCATTGGACTAATTGGGATAAATTGTGTAAGCCTGTTGAATGTGGTGGACTTGGCTTCAAGAATTTTGAGCATATGAGTTCTATATTTTATAGTAAGCAATGGATCAGATTCAGAATGCAGATATTCAGAATGCATATCATTTTATGAAAGGTGAGGTTTGCCATAAAGGGGTGCATCCTCTTCATTTTCAACCTAAATTAGTAGATTCAAAGAGTTGGAAGGAGATGCTTAAAGTTAGAAATCAAGCAGAAGATTTCGTTGTTTAGGAGGTGGGTGATGTCCAGGTTAATTTCTGGCATGATAATTGGTTGGGGGATGAGGTTTTGAAGGATCAGTTATTACACCATTCAGAAGAAATTAAGGTGGTTGATTACGGAGGAATTCATCATGGGATCCCTTGAAGCTTAGCAACATGGTTACTCAGAAGACTTGTAAGAAGATTATGGCTATACAGTTTAGTCCTTTGCAAAAAGATAGATTGGTTTTAAAAAATTCATCTCAACAGTCCATTTCACAGATGATTTATGCAACTTATTACTGCTGGCCAAGTACTGATTGGGGTGCTTTAATTTGGAATAAATATCTTTCTCCTTCTATGTCTTTTTTCTCATGGAGATTGTTTAGAAAATTTCTGCCTACTGATGACATTTTAAAGTTGAAAGGTATAAGGGGATCTTCTAGATGTCTTTTTTGTAATACTGAAGAGGAATCATATAATCATATCTTTTTGAAGTGTGCTTGTGTTCGAGAGGTATGGTGCTTTGTACTAAGATCAATGGGTGTTGAATCTATAATTAATCTATGAACTACTATTGATTGGAAAGTACATAAATATTTTTATGTTCCTCTTACTATTTTTTGGTTTCTTTGAATGGTCAGAAATGCATCTCTTCATGATAACAAAAATTTTTCTGGCTTTTTAGTGATTAATAATTGTTTGGCTTACTTAGCTAAAATAAATAGTCTTATTTCTTCTCAGCATAAATCTTTTTATAAGGATAAATTTGAACTTTTTATTTGGAGAAAGCTAAACATTCTTGGGTTAAGAATAATGTTGATGGGAGTTTCACGTAGTTTGCTGCTGGTATTGGGGGTTTCTGCAGAAATCAAAATGAAAAATGCTTATGGTTCTATTCAGCACCTGTTATAGCTATAAATGCTTTTGAGAATGAGGTAATGACTGTTTATTGGGGTCTAAGAATTGTTGTGTTAATTGGTTATCAGTTTATTCATGTGGAGATTTATTCTCTTCAGCTGGTACAGATTTTATTTATGATATTTTTGTTCCTTGGTTTATGATTAATTGGGTCAACATGAGATGTTTGATTTCCTCTTTACCTGTCATTTGGAGTCATACTTATAGGGAAGGGAATCAACCTGCTAATTGGTTAGCCAAAGAAGATTCTCACTTTTCACAAGTCATTTGTATTTCTTTAATTTCTACTAGCTTGCAGTTATTGTTACATGGGGATAGCGTGCTAGTTTGATTTCTTCTTTACCTAAGTTTTCTAATAAATTCTGGTTGTTGAATATAGATATATATATATATATATATATATATATACACACAAACACATAACGAAATTTTTTATGCTTTTTATTGGTGGTGAATTCACATTTGTTGAGAATTTCGGGCTATATGAACTTGAGCAAAGTCATTTTGAAGACGGATTGTTATCCTCTAAGCAGTAGATTTATTAAAACACTACCAAATTATAACAAGTCACCAAGCTGAAATTGTTGAAGGAGAAAATTTTACGCCAAAACACCGCACGTCCGGACGGTCATACACGTCTTCACCGGGTGACGTGGTGCCCGATTGTTGGCCGTCCGGACGTAATATTTTTTCCTGTTGGAGGCATGCAATCAAACAATAGCATTACTATATTGAGGTCATGCCAAGCTGTCTCAATAAATAGGGTGTAATAACTTCCATCCATAATCATTATAAAAAAATCGCATCCTTGTTCATTATGGATACAAAAGGAAATATTTCTTTTTTAATCCTATTTATATCATTGATATTTAATCTCGTCGATATCTACTAATTGGCCAATTGTTTTTGCTCTTTTGTATATTAATATGCTATGCCATGCCATGTTGGCAACTATGTTTCCAATTATGTTGACAAAAATATTTTATTTTTTATTTTTAAAATTATTTTTCATACTTAAGAAAAATCAAATCCATTTTAAACAAGGTACTCCATTGAACTAAGCATCAGAAAATGCTTAGAAGAGTTTCCATAAGCAATAAAAAAACAAACATAGTCTCATAAGAGTGGCACTAGCGTGCAATTTTAGTAGAGTGCGAGAGACCAACAAACGGTGTCTTTCAAATAGTTTTGTAACCTGATTCTACCCACTTGGAGGAAAGGGCTAGCATTGGATATTAAGTCTTATGCATACCATGCTACTTTCATTTTACAAAGTGTTAAGATTTAATATGGAATAAATTCTCTTACCACCCATATTTATAAGAACCTAGTTTGAGCTATGGGTTCGCGCTATGAATGCACAACAATTTTTGAAATCAAGTTTGACATCATAAAATTGATTTTTGCTTTGTTGGCAACCAGAAAACGTGGCAAAATGCTTGGCTAACTACTAAAGCAAATCATCGCTCGCTTCTTCCTTTCTCTCACCACTGGTGAAGCTGCCGATGAGCCTTGCCGACTGTCTTAACTTGCTGATCTCTTCCCCGGCACTGTCCCTCTTGGGCTCTTCAACCTGTGTCGCCTCCTTGCCTCTCGGTTATGCCTGATCACTCACGCCACCAACCACCCTTCATGTCGATGACCTCCCTCGACTCCGACGACCTCCAACAACATCAAAACTCCCATCTTTTTTGGGTTCTACCGAAAATATTTGGGGAAGTACCAAACTTTCGTATGTGACTCTGCTAGGGTTTCGTTTTCGGGGTTTTACTTTGATGGTTTCCTCTTTTCCATGGGATTTCATCCAGCCTTCGTTGCCTCTTCAATAGGTTTCTCGCACCTTTCGTGAAGTTGTTGTAGGAAAGTCTTCTAATCCCCTGTCTCTTTCTGTTAGAGCTTCGTCCCTCCATGTTTGGCCAACTCTATTGATGGACGATGATACTATTGATGCTCTGGCCACCACCTTTGCTTTCACTATCATTGGTAATTTCTCCATTCGGAGTCCCCCCATTGAGCATATCCGTAAATTTTTTTTTTCTTTAAAATTGGTTGGAGGTTTCTCTATTGGTTTGTTGGATTAGCTGCATGTTTCTATTAAACTTGAAAATGAGATGGATTATAGTAGGATTTTTTCTCTTCATGCTTACTATATTTTGAACTCTCAAATGATGTTATTAAAGTGGACTCCCCATTTTGAAATTAATGAGGAATCTCACATTGTTCTTGTTTGGGGTTCCTTTCCTAACCTCGGCTCCATTTGGTTAGCCATATAGTTCTCCATGTCACTGTCTAGTCGGTGGGTCATCCCTCGCACACTGTTCAGGTCGTAACCTCGTCGTCAAGGCCATTGGTAGCAAGTGTTCTTGTGGAGGTTGATATTTCTAAAATGTTAGTGGACAAATTTTGGCTTGGCTCAAAGAAAAATGGTTATTTTCAAAAAGTTGTTTATGAAATAATTCCTTTGTTTTGCAATCATTGTAAGTTACATGAGCATAATGAGGAACAATGTTTTTCTTTACATTCCAACAAGAAATGGCGATCGGGGTTCTCCCTTGGATGATCATTATTTGAACGGGTGTGAAGCTTCGTTAAACATTAATAATGGTATGCAAAATGAGGTTGTGGTGGGTTCTCAATTTCCGCTTAACACCGCTTGGCTAATCGTATTGATGTGGGTAATTTGAATGATTTGATTGGTCCCATAGCTTATAATAGTGTGCATGAATTTCCCTCAAGAGCACATCCGATATATCTCATCAATGAACATTATGATTCTGGGGCATATGTGGTTCCTAGAGATGTTAATTTAACAAATACCATTACTCTAAGTGGTAAGGTTGTTATGGCGACCAATATGGAATTAAGTTCTTCTTCCCCTCATATGAATCAAGATTTTATGGATGCTTCTTTTTTGGATAATGAAGAAAGGAATTGCTACCTTCTGCTACTAATGAGCTTTATAACAAGCACATTTCCATTCATAATCTCGATTGTGAGGATATAGATGGTTTTCGTGTTGTTTCAAAAAAGAAAGACCAAAAAAAGTAAAGCTAATAGACTAACTCCTCCTTTTAATGTTTAAAGTTCTTTTTTTGGAATATAAGGGGTATTGGTGCTACTGCCTCTCAAGAGAGGGCAAAAAATTTGTGTAGAATTTATGGTTTCTTTATAGTTTCTATTGTGTAAAATTTGTCAACAATTTGCAAGGAATTGCTTCTCTTTTAGGATTTAGAAATAGTTTTGTGAATGTTATAATAAACATTGACTGTTTTGAGAGGGCAGTACTCATGTGTAGGACAGTACTCATGTTAAAATTCTAGTGGGTCAATAATAGGTTATTCACACTAAACTTATTTACACAAGTTCTATTGTTTCATGATCTTTTATTTATGCTAGTTGTTTTTGTTATACTAGACTCATTTTGTGGCAAATTTTGAGAGATATTTCAAGTAGTTTGAATGATCCTTGGTGTGTTGGGGGATTTTAATTGCATTTCCTACCCATCTGAAAGGCGTGGTGGTAAAATTCCCTCCTCTAGAGCGATGGAGGATTTCAATGATGCTATCCTGGATTGTAACCTTACAAATATTGGTTTTACTGGATCTGCTTTTACATGGTTTAATACTAGATAATGGAACCAGTTCACCAATCAAAGGGCTAAGGGATTTCTTTTAGAGTTAGATGATAAACCTCAAATTTGCATCCATGCATCATACGCAGACAAACAGTCAAGTAGAGTCTACAAATAAGATCTTCTTGAACCTGTTAAGGGAAAGGATTGAGGGTGCTAAGGTAATTTAGTGAACTTGCTTCCGTTTATCCTTAAATCACTCCTTCATCAGCTATTAAGCAAACATCATATATGCTTTCTCATAGAATGGAAGCAATGTTTATCATCAAATACAACAATCATAGCCAGAGGGTAGTCATTGCAACATCTTTCGACAAAGAGAGGCTCACTGACTGCCAAGACACAAATGACGAAGGAGCTTCACCTACCCTCGATCTGCCAGAAGAAGTTTGAATAAATGTAGCTCTTTGATAAAAACAATAAAAAGAATAATTGATATTTACTACAACAAGAATGTTTGAGAAAGGACATTCTCTCTCGACAACCTAGTTATTAAGAAAGCCGATCGAGTAGCGATAGGACAGTTGATTAGGAAGCACAATCAAACCTGGACGACCCCTTCATCATTGACCAATAAGTTGCTGCAAGAGCTTACTAACTAAAATCCTACATGAGGAAAAAGCTCAATCAAAAGTGGAGTAAAGACGATCTTAAAAAAATTTTCTTTGAATAATTTTACTTTGTATCTTTTTTTGGGAAAGAAAATCTTATTTTACTTTGAATAAATTTTTATCTTATTTTCTTATGAAAATACTAATAATGGTGTTATAAACCCAGACTTGAAATAATGCTCAAGGAATCGAAGAGTCGATAGGCCTCACGTCACAATGCGACTCAAAGAGCTAGATTGCTCGAAAAAAGATTACAAATAAAGAATTTTGACACGCAATTACAATAAAATAAAAATACAGCCAAACAACCATTTTGATGCTCGATCATGATAAAATAAAAAGATGACCAAAGAAACATTCTGAAACTCGGTCGCAATAAAAATAAAAATACAGTCAAACAACCATTCTGATGCTTGGTCATGATAAAATAAAAAGGTGACCAAAGAAGCATTTTGACACTCGGTCACAATAAAAATAAAAGATGGTCAAAATAGAATTTCAAGAAAAGCTCGCATAAAGCATTTCGAGGCTAGGTCATAAATATCAAACTTTGAATTGTTTTTTAATTTCTGAAAATTATAAACCCTTTGAGGTGTAGTTCGACTGAATAAACTCAATGAGATCCAATAAATTGCGAGGAATAGGCAACAGAAGATGAAGTCAACTAGCAATATTTCAGTCAAATGAATTGTAAGCCGACAAAATGAACATTTGTCTAAACCAAAAAACATCATACACCTAGAATGATGATAAATAAACTGATACCTAAGCATTCTCAAGATCGATGGTCGCTTAGTGAACTCTGATCTGGTCCTCTATGAAGATTCATCACCCAAAGGGAGGCTACCTATTATGCTACAGAGACACACCCTCTGTCTTATAGAATAACCATTCCTAAGGAAAATGGATCTTTACGAGGGACCCCTTTAAAAGAAATTGGTCGAGCATCTGCTAGATGACTGAATTATTAAAGTCGATCGAGAGAAAGCCAAATGACCAAACCGAGTAGTTATGAATGTGAAACAACACTAGAGACAGTTACAGATATGGAACGACACCAACAACTGTTGTTAGAATCAAATTACGCCAAATTCAATTACAAAAATATAAAGATGTAATGGTTCAAAAACGCATCATAACATTCTCATTAAATTATGGATAATAGTGTAATTCAATATACCTTTCCTATAATCTATAAATATGATTATCATTTCAACAGAAAGGACTACTAGATCAATTCCCAAAGAATTTATTCTATATATTTGTGCCTTTCTTTATTACTCTTTTTTCATATTCCTCTCATCCGATCAATGCTCTATTCCTTGAGCATGAATGACATGCATCAACTTTATGCAATTTTACCCATGTTTTTCCTACCTTATATCTATTAATTTAATTAGCTTATCACAGATTTATACTTGAGAAAGATTTTTCTTGATATTGTGCTAGTTGTAGGTGCTTAATATGAGCAATTTAGAATGAAAAAATCCAATGAAAAACTGGCCTAAAGCGGCATGACCATTCCTGGAAGAGGCTTGACCAAGCTACATATCATGAAGAAGCGGTGTGACCACTCGAGATTAGGCGTGACCACACGCTTGACCATGCTTCCCTGTTCAGCAGTCTGGCATGACCACAAGAGTTTTGGATGTGACCACACCAACAAAGTAGAAAAACACTTTTGAAAAGAATTTTGCTTACCAAATCCATGGTTCTTGCTATAAGAATGATTTTTAGTGTTTTTTTGTTGGAGATATTGGAGCAAAGAAGAGTTGAAGGCTACTGGAGGCAAGGTTTTGAGAGAACTTGAGTGTTGTTTTGAAGGTCTTCTTTCTCCCTTGGTTGAGCTTTTCTCTAATTTGTAAGTTGTAAGAGATTATTGTATTAGAGGAAAGATTGCTAATATTATGGAGAAGACAAGTTATTGTACATTTAACATATTTCTATTTCTTGCAAAGAAATTCTGCATAGTTTTCCTTGCTATTGTTTTATCAACAATGCATGACTACTTTCTTCTTCTTGTCTCTGTGATGTAAGGATAGTGGATTTAATTGTGGTTTTCCCATTATTTCAATTTTTTGTTGCCTGCTTTGCCTGCACTTTAATCTATTTTTTGCTAAAATCCTAGGACGTAAACTGTCTTTGTAATCACGCCAAGATATGTTCACTAAATAAAAAAACTAGTGCTCTTTCTGTAAAAGTAATTGTTAAGACTTTCTTCATGAGAGAGATATGTGGACTCTTAGACTACATGCTACTTGACACACGCATAGGTTTTGTTTGACCAACTTACTTCACGGTAAGTTTTGGCATGTCAAGTTTTTTGCATTGTGGCAAGGGAAAGGCGTTAATAATCATTTCTTATTTTAGGAGGACTTTAGTTAAAAGATGTAGGATCTATGTTTGACTTATTTTTCTAATTTTCTTATTTATTTTGTGTTTGCTATTTTTTATTGCATCTATATTATTTTTTGTTATCTTGCAGGTGATGAAAAAGTTAAAAAGCTAAGAAAAATTATAAAGCCAAAAAATGCAAAAAAAAATTGTTGTTAAACTTGTTGTTTATTGCTTTCTTGCATATTGTGTGTGCATTGCTTTTATGTTTGTTGATTGACTCATGTGGATCGTTATGAATGTATGAGGCATAAAGTCTGTTTGTTATTTTTATGTTTATGGGAGCTAAGGCTGACCTTGCCCATTTTAACCTTGTGATCTATCAAACCTTTAAATGTCCAAGAGAGCACATTCTTTAATTGAAACAACCATTAAGATGGCTAACTGACCGCGACTTTATATATGCTTAAAAATACAAGATAAATATGGACGTAATAAATATTCAATAATTGTAAAGTCACACTTATCAACGCAAGTATACGTATCGCTCAAGTAATATAGGGCTCTAATGGAGTCCTAGATATTGATCCCACAGGAAGTGGTTTAGAACTGCGAACTAAGATTTTAGAAAAGCAATACTTTAATCATAACAACGAAGTTCAATTTGCTTATCTGTCACTAATAGGCAATTGAAATAAATAGGTAAATTTAATAACTATTAAATAAC
>NW_018220738.1:36736-43950 GCF_001263595.1 Phalaenopsis equestris
TTGGCGGGGTCGGAGGCGCCGTCGGCGGTCTAGTTCAAATCTCCACACTTGGGTCCTTTTCGCTCCAAATTCGCTCCTTTTTGCATCTTTTTGCTCCAATGACCCTTATTCATCATTCCTACAACAAAACATCAAAAATGTCTTTCTTTAAAGTGCAATATCATTAAAAACAGTATAAAATAGGTATGAAAATCTCAACATATTTTCTTCTGGTCACTAACCTAACACACCCTTCATGAAACCACTTAAGGAGTACACTAACCTGTCTGTTAAATAAATCCATATGAGCATAAATTACCCACCTATAGAAGCCAACACCTTTGAATTGAGGCCTATCATAATCTTGATGGTCATAATCCAGATGGTTAAAAACAACCAGTTTGGGGTACTTTACTCTGAGGATTTGAACCTTCACTTAGCTAATTTCCTTGAACCGTGTACCATGTTTCAGTATAATGATGTTCCCAGTGATGCCATTAGACTTTGGCTTTTTGACACGCCTTAAAATTACTTATTTTATATATACATTTCATGCTCATTTTTTATGATATTGCGCTTTTATGAAAAGTATTTTGCATATTTTTGGTTTCAGGTGTAGGAAATGGAGCTTATAGAAAAAGAAGTGAAAATGGAAGAAAAATAGATTTATGGAGCAGTGGCACCTACGCACCACTTCTACCGCTTAAGCACCTGAGACCGGACGTGATTGGTGCATAGGCGCCACAGCGGGTACATAGGCACCAGAAACAGAAACCTATTCAATGAATTTGATTGAATTTTGAAGAGGTTCCTTAAGCAACCTTGATGATTTTCAGAGCTTTAGATATAGGGACGAAGTCCAAACAAAAAAGTATGTGTTAAGGAGCGTCAAGGAGTGTGAAGGAGTGTTAGAGAGAAAAATAGAGTTATGTAAATGCATAAGTGTTGTGGGGCTACGTATGTAATCGTGGCATTGGTTTGAACTTGTTTCAACTAGTTTGAAATGTGGTTTGGAAAGAATACCTTTTGGTTGATCCGTTTGCGAAATTGGAGGGGTGATACCCATTTCGGATTGATTCAGGGATTTTCGGGTCTTCATTTTGCGAATCTTTTTGTCACGAGCTTTGAGGGTTGATTCATCCTTAGTTCTTTTTGATGTTTTGGGCGAATCAGTCTCTCCTCTCTCTCACCTCATTTTTGTGAAAATGGAAGAAAAATAGAGTTATGGAGCAGTGGCACCTACGCACCACTTCTACCGCTTAAGCACCACAGACCGGACGTGATTGGTGCATAGGCGCCACAGCGGGTACATAGGCACCAGAAACAGTTACCTTTTTTATTCAATGAATTTGATTGAATTTTGAAGAGGTTCCTTAAGCAACCTTGATGATTTTCAGAGCCTTAGATATAGGGACGAAGTCCAAACAAAAAAATGTGTGTTAAGGAGTGTTAAGGAGTGTGAAGGAGTGTTAGAGAGTGTTGGAGTGATTAGGGTAGATCCCCATTAGAGTGGGCGGGTACTACAAGAATTTTGTTAGTCTTGTAAGAGTCTATTTGAGTCAAGGAAGTCAGGGAACTTCAAAGGATTGCTAGAGGAAGAAGTTGAGATAAGTATTTGTATTTTTGTTTAAATTTTGTGTTGTGAACTTGAGTTTTAATATAAATCATGTTTTGCTTAGTTATCCTCATGAATTTTGAGTAGTTTTTCTTTTCTTTCTCCTTGTAATAAGAAGTAATCATGTGGAGGATTTGATTTGTCTAGAACTTCCTTAATTCCCAAAATTGTGATGGTATTTTCACTGATTTTTTATTTAATTTGCAAATTGGTCATTTGTAATGTTAAAATCTATTACAAAACATAATGACCTAGGAGGGCTATGATTTTACCCAACTAGTGAGTACCATACTAACTTTATGAGGCGGGTGACCACAATCTAAGGAGAGCGCAAATAGATAGGGAGATAAGTTTTGATGGGCGTAGAATTTGTATTTCTAGGGTGACAGGCTAGATCATTTACCAATTTGGTCTAGAGTTGGAACGTGAAGTCCCTGGTAGGTCCTATAGAAAGGGCAATCTAGAAGTGAGGGACTAGAATCTACTCAGCACTATCATACAACAGGAAACTTACTTTAGATTAGCTAATGTTTTTTATGCACTCCGGAGAGGGTAAATAATATGTATGCTCCTATTTGTCACAATACATCATTTAAACCCTTAAACATTTTGATTCCGACATAGATTATGAACTCATAACAAGGGGAAAGATCCCTTTTCATAATTAGAACTTACGTTTACATTTAACAAAGTTTAGAATTTCTGCATTTACATTTTGTTTTAAATCTAACTTGTAAAAATTTAGTAGCTTTACTTTACATTTGATTTTTGCTATTACATTTCCTAGATTAATTTTTGCAGTTTTAAGTAAAAGTTTCACTAAAAGTCTATTTAAATAATTACGGCTTCCCTGTAGGATCGACATGATGTTTTTATAGAAAACTATATATTACTTGAAACGATACGTATACTTGCGTAGTACCTTTAGTGTGAAAACTATTATTCTAACTTTATAACGTTTCATTTATTCACACTAGCCACTAAATATAATTTGAGTCAAGTTTTTTGCCACAATTTGGAATATAAAAATCTACATAATTTCGGGTCGGGTCAAGTTTTTTGTGTCGTTGTCGGGGAAGCGATGAAATTTTTCTTAGACTTAGAAAATTTATTTAAACTGTAGTATTATTTCAAAAAAGTTATAGTGTTGTTATGTTAAGAAAATATTTTCAAACCCCAAAAAATTTTTGAAAAATAAAAAACTTGTAATATTTTATTTCTGAACTTTCACATATTTTATGTGATTTCAAGATTTAAAGGTTTAATACCTTATGATTTTGAGTTAGAGCGATTGCCTAGAAAAATTCGAAAACAAAAAAGAAATTCAAAATTTGTAAGAAATGACTAACACATCACATAATAATATTGATATTGAAGCTGCTGAAAATGAACATCATCATGTATGAAAACCTTTAAGGGACCATGCAAACCCTACAACGAATGAAATTTACTTAGGCATATTAACCCCTGCTGTAGTGGAAAACTCATTCAACTTAAACCTACTAATATTCAAATGATATTAAACAATCAGTTTGGGGGAACACCATCCAACGGGCTAAATTTACACCTTACAAGTTTTCTAAAACAATGTGCTACATTTAATTACGATGACATATCAAACGATGTCGTTAGGCTTAGACCTTTTTTCTTTTTTCTTAAGGGATAAAGCTAAGATGTGGTTAAACTATTTAGCACCTAGATCTATTAGAACTTAGGGGGATTTAGCACATAAATTCTTAGCTAAGTATTTTCCTCCTTCAAAAATTATCAAGCTTAGAAATGATATTACCTCTTTTACTTAGTATGAAGGAGAGAATTACTCTATTTATCTAGTATGAAAATGAGTCAATATATGATGCTTGGGAAAGATTTAAAGAAATCCTCAAAAAGTATCCACATCATGCCTAACCAGACAGGTTAATTATTCAAATATTTTATAATGGGTTAGTAGGATCCATTATATATGTTATAGATGCTGTGACTGAAGGTTCATTAATATCAAAACCATTTGATGAAGCTCATGCCTTAATTAAAGAGGTGTCTACTATTAATTTTCAATAACCCTCTGAAAGGGTAAATCCTAAGAAAGTAACTAGTATTCATGATAATGATGTTATTTTTATTCTGACATCTTGAGTTGCTGCGATATCTAGGAAGATAGACCAATTTGGTATGAACTTTTCTCAAACTCCACATGTGATTGAAGAAAATTCTTTAGGACAAATGATTGATTCCTAACTATCATTAGACTTTAAATGAAATTAATAATAGACCCAATAACCCATATTCTAACTATTATAACCCAAGTTAGAAAAATTACCCCAACTTTGATAATAATTCTGGTGGTGGAAATCAACATGGGGTAACAATCAAGCGAACCCATTGAGAAATTAGAACAATCAAGGAAATACTAACTATAGAAGAAGTGGTGTTACAGACAGGTAATCAATTACAAAGGGTAATCATTTACAAAGTCAGAGTGCTACAATTAGAAATATTGAGAATCAACCGGGACAAACTGCTAATACACTTAGCAATAGGCCTCAGGAGACACTTCCTAATAATAATGAAATAAATTTGAAATAAAAAAACAAAGAACAAGAACAAGTTAAAGCTGTCCAACTAAAAAGTGGAAAAGACATTAAATGTTGGAATTCAGAAAGAGATTGAAGTTGAGAGAGAAACTGTAGAAACTGAAAAAACTGAAGAAACTGTTCCTAAGGATGTGGAAAAACTAGTCTCTCCAAATATGATTAATTTAGAAAGACCGCCACCCTCAGAGACTTAGACAATAAAAATTGGATCAACAACTTTTAAATTTTTTTTAGATATTTAAGAAACTTATAATCAATATTTCTTTTGCTGAAGCCTTGGAACAGATGTCAAGTTATGTTAAATTTATGAAAGAGATTTTAAACAAAAAGAAGAAATTTGATGATTATGGAACAAATGCCAAGTTATGCTAAGTTATTGTACTTAAATGAATGGTATTTTGCATGTTTTTGGTTTCAAGTGCAGGAAATGAAGTTTATAAGAAAAGAAGTAAAAATTAAAGAAAAAATGGAGTTATGGAGCAGTGGCACCTAAGCGTCAGTGACCGAACATGATTGGCGCCTAGGCTCCAGAAACGGTTATCACTTTTATTCAATGAATTTGGCCAAATTTTGAAGAGGTGTCTGAAGCAACCCTTGATGATTTCAAAGCTTACATATAGAGATGTTAAGGAGTGTTAGGGAGTGCGAGGTAATGTCAGAGTGTATTAGAGTGATTAGGGAAGATCCCCATTAGAATGGGCGGCTACCACAAGAGGGTTGTGAGTCTTGTAAGAGTCTATTGAAGTCAGGTAACTTCAAAGGATTGATTGGGTTAATAGATGAGAGAAGTTGAGATAAGTATTTGTATTTTTTTAAGTTTTGTGTTGTGAACTTGAGTTTTAATATAAATTGTGTTTTGTTTTGTTATCCCCATAAATTATGAGTAGTTTTCCTTTCCTTTCTCTTTCAATAAGAAGTAATCATATAGGGGATTTAATATATTTAGAACATCTATTATTTCCAAAATTGTGATGGTATTTTCATAGGTTCTTAATTTACTTTGCAAAATGGACATATGTAATGTTAAAATCCGTTGCAAAACATAATGACCCGGGAGGGCTATGATTTCACCCAACT
Organism: Phalaenopsis equestris; assembly: GCF_001263595.1. Classification (NCBI taxonomy): domain Eukaryota; kingdom Viridiplantae; phylum Streptophyta; class Magnoliopsida; order Asparagales; family Orchidaceae; genus Phalaenopsis; species Phalaenopsis equestris. The sequence goes on from NW_018220738.1 coordinate 42,002, forward strand.
AGTGAGTACCACACTAACCTTACGAGGAGGGTGACCAAAATCTAAGGAGAAGGCAAATATATTGGGAGATAAGTTTTGATGGGCATATAATTAGTGTTTCTAAAGTGACAAGATAGATCCTTTACCCATTTTATCTAGAGTTGGAACCTTATGTCCCTGGTAGGTCCTATAGAGAGGGAGCAGTGGGTAATCTAAAAGTGAGAGACTAGAACCTACTTAGTACTATCATACAATAAGAAACTTACTTTAGATTAGTTGATGTTCTTTATGCACTCGGGAGAGGGTAAAGAATAGGTAAGCTCTTATTTGTCACAATACATCATTTAAATCTTTAAATATTTTGATTCTGACATAGATTTTGAACTCATTGCAAGGGGAAAGATTCCTTTTTCATTTTTAGAACCTCTTTTACATTTAGCATAGTTTATAATTTCTTCATTTAAATTTAGTTTTAAACAGAACTTGTAGGAATTTAGTAGCTTTACTTTACATCTGATTTTGCTATTATATTTTCTAGATTAATTACTGCAGCTTTAAGTAAGAGTTTCACTAAAAGTCTATTTAAAAAATTTTGACTTCCTTGTGGGATCGATACTATGGTTTTTACAGAAAATTTATATTACTTGAAATGATGCATATACTTATGTATTACCTCTAGTGTGAAAACTATTATTATATACTTTAGAACATTTCATTTATTCACACTAGTTGCTAAAAATAAACTGGGTCAAGTTTTTTGCCATCATTTGGAATATAAAAAATCTGTGTAATTGTAAGTCAGATCACTTTTTCCTTTCTCTTTAGGAGACAAAGCTAAGGTATGACTTAACTCCCTTTCCTTAGGATTAATCACCACATAGAATGTCCTCGGTCAAAAATTTCTAGCAAAATATTTTCGTTTATCCGAAGTTGCAAAACTTAGGAATGACATTACCTTATTCACCCAAATTAATGAAGAGTCCATTTACAAAGCTTGTGAGAGATTTAAGAAATTACTTAGGAGGTGCTCTACATGATTGGCTCATCATTCAGACCTTTTATAATGGATTGGTAGATTCTCTTAGATCCATCATTGATGTCGTTGTAGTAGAATCAATGATGTTTAAACCTTTTGATGAAGCCTACTAATTAATAGAAGAAAAGGCCATAAGTAAATTTCAATTGGATAATGAGAGATTTAGACCCTAGAAGATAGTCAGGGTTAATGAGTTTAATATGTTAGCCATCCCGACAACCCAAGTAGCTGCAATTTATAGAAAGTTAGATAATCAAGGGACCAATCCTATGTGAGGATTAACACCCAACAGTGGAATGATAAATAGACAGGAATTAGACCTGAGTATGTTAGCCTTATTGACTGCTAATGTCATAGGAAACCATGGCCATAATCCATACCCCAACACCTATAGCTTAGGTCGAAAAAACCACCAAAGTTTTTCTTGGAATAAAAACTGCCAACAATGGGAAAACACTCAAAATAACACTATAGGTAGTTGGCAAAACCAACTAAAATCACCCTGAGAGGCAACAATATGCACCAGTATTCCAATGTATTTCCCAACTATCCCAAAAGAAATCACCAATTAAGGAGTTAGTTATTCAAATGGGGAACACTTTACAAAATCAAGTTGTTGCCATAAAAAATCTAGAGACTCAATTGGGACATCTAACAAGATCAATGCATAATACACCCCCAAGGGCACTGCCTAATAATACTGAGATAAATTCAAAAGGCCAAAATTTGGAGTAGTGCAATGTGATAGGTGTGAGGACTTGTTGACCTCACTTTTGGTTGAGGTCTAGAAACTTCTTTAGTAGCCTAGGTCTAGCCATAAGACTTTCCTATTGATTAGTCTTAGAAAACTAGAAAATGTACCCTCACCATTAAAAACTCAAAACTCTTTTCTTTACTTGATTTGAAGTTCCACATATTGGTCCTAACCTCTAGC
>NW_018220739.1:0-270 GCF_001263595.1 Phalaenopsis equestris
TTTTGAGTTCAAATCCTTGTCGGAGATAGGACATTATCCACCACACCCCTGAAGTGCACCAAATATTAATTAAATTGGCCCACACCTTCACCACAGCGAAAGAAGACAAAGCCCTATAGAAGACCCCTCATAGAGGGCCTCTACCTTAGACTTAGATCAACACCCAAATTTGGCCTTGATCGAATTCGGGTCTAGACATTACACCATAGCAAGAGGCTAAATCCAAATCCCTAGTCTCCTTGGACCTCCACAAATGTGCCGAGCACCTCT
>NW_018220740.1:0-223 GCF_001263595.1 Phalaenopsis equestris
CTTTATAGACTTAAGAACTCTATTAAAAATAATTTTTACTAATATAAGTATGGAAAGCAAGCTTAGAATTATTCTAAGTTCTTTACTCTAGAAAGACTCAAGTGAAACCAATTTTTGATTAAGACTTCTCCTCAAGCTTCTCCTCACTTTATTCATTTTTTTTCGGGATTTTTTTAGGGAACTTTTTAATCCATTATTATTATTATTATTATTATTATTATTA
>NW_018220741.1:0-450 GCF_001263595.1 Phalaenopsis equestris
TTTATATAAACAAAGAAAGGATCTTATTATTCAAAATTATTGGCCTACAATCTAGATTTTATTTGTTTACAATCTTTAGAGATGTTAACGTTTATATCAAAACTTGTGATCGATGTCAAAGAGTAGGCAATATTTCTAAGAGGAATGAGATGCCCCTCAATTATGTGTTAGAAGTTGAGATATTTGAAGTTTTGGGATTAGACTTCATAGGACCATTTTTACCATCTTTTGAAAATTTATATATATATTGTTAGCAGTAGATTATGTATCCAACTGGAACAAAATTATATATATTATTATCTTTCAAGAATTTATATATATTGATGCCGCCGGCCACCTTTATTTTATTTTATTTTATTTTGAGTATTAGTTTGTATTGTGATAGAAGAAAGAGCATTCAAAGAAACTTCAAGTCAATTGGTGGAGAGAATTTGAGATAAGTGTTTATCT
>NW_018220742.1:0-1024 GCF_001263595.1 Phalaenopsis equestris
AATGATTTAAAGAACTCTAAAGAAAGTGTCTACACCAAGCTATACCAGATTGATTAATAATTTAAATACTTTATAATGGATTAGTTGGATCTCTTAGATCTATTATCGATGCCGCTTCTGGTGGTTCATTAATGTCAAAACTATTTCATGATGCTTATGCTTTAATTGAAGAAATGGCTACTATTAATTTATAAATGCCATCTGAAAGGGTAAATCTTAAGAAAGTTGTCAATGTTAATGAAACTGATGCTTTTGTCATGTTAACAAATCAAGTTGCTGCAATTTCAAGGGAGTTAGACCAATTTGGAATGAATTTTTCTCAACCAATTTCCATGATTAAAGAGAATTCATTAGACAAAATGGTAGATTCTCAAGCATTATTAGAGACTTTGAATACCACAAACAACAAGTAGAATAACCCATATTCAAACTATTATAACCCGAATTGGAAAAATAATCCCAACTTTAACTGGAATAATACTTCGGGTGGTAATAATCAGCAATGAGGAAATAATCAAGTAAATCCATTGGTAAACTGAAACAACCAAGGGAATAGTAATTATAAACCTAGGTATCCTTCACGTTTTAACAGTAATCCACAATTTAAGGAGAAGAAGTTGTTTATAGAAGAAGTGGTGTTACAGATGGGAAATCAATTACAAAGTCAAGGAGCTATAATTATAAATATTTAGAATTAAATGGGAAAAATAACAAATTTAGCAAATTCATTAAGTAACAAATCCAAAGGAACACTTTCTAGTAATAAAGAAGTAAATCCAAATGACTGGAACAAAAAGCATGTAAACACCATTCAACTCAGAAGCGGAAGAGAATTGAAAGGTAGAGTTCAAAAAGAGACTGAAGTCGAGAGAAGAGATTGAAGAACCAAAATAGGAGGCTCTAAAAGGTTTAGAGTGACCTATTTCTCCACTTAAAGTTGATTTGGAAAAACCACCACCTCTATTTCCTCAGAGGCTCCGACAATAAAATTGGATAAGCAATGTTTAAAACTTTTGGAATTTTT
>NW_018220743.1:0-317 GCF_001263595.1 Phalaenopsis equestris
ACGCAAATATAAACCCTAATTAAATAAAATTGGCATGATGCAACACTTTAATAATTTCTTCTTACAATTGGAGTCAAACCATAGGATAGACTGAGAAGTCACTGAGAGTCTCCTCAGGATCTGTGGCCTCCCCTAGTTTCTCTTCATTTGGATTCCTCAACAATGTTCCAGATTTGAGTCTTTCCCCTTTCACACCTCTTCGTCCGATTTCGTCGAAAAGTCCTATACTTTTGACTTCTTTGAAGATATTACTCCCTGATTTTTATCGAAAGTTTTCTTAGTTGACCTAGGTCATTTAAGATGTAATTAACTATAGG
>NW_018220744.1:0-253 GCF_001263595.1 Phalaenopsis equestris
GGAGCTCAATTTGAGCTTCAATAAGTCGGCTTTTCGATCGACTCGACCAAATATTCAGGATCTAAAACCGTCCATATGAAACTACAAAGAGCGAAGAAATGGCTTGAATTTCAAAAGGGTGTGGGTCCTAGTCTAGTCCTCTGAGAGAGTCAAAATAGGGAAATCTTAAGGCTAGACCCTAGGGTATCTAGAGAAGGGAAAAGAAGACCTAAAAAAATGAGGTCAACAAGCGCAGTAGCGATATGCCTTAATT
>NW_018220745.1:0-280 GCF_001263595.1 Phalaenopsis equestris
TTTCCTGAACATAATCTAATTCTTCATTTTTTATTCATCCAAAATAATTTCATAATTGTCTTCAAAATCTTTTTTCTCTTCAAAATATTATTTAAAATGCTCATTCAATAGATGTTTACTAATTTTCATGCAAAAACATTCAATATCTCTTTCAACAGCAAGGTAATTCATAGATTTCGCAATGTTAAAAGTCACTTCTTGATTGTTAACTCTCATATTTAATTCTCCCTTTTGAACACCTATCCTAGCTTTTCCAGTAGCTAAAAAAGGTCTCCCTAAA
>NW_018220746.1:0-795 GCF_001263595.1 Phalaenopsis equestris
AGCTTAATACTACTATAAACTAGCAATAAATTCAACCAAAACTACCATAATTGCAATAAAGATAAATATAATATGGGTTGCCTCCCATAAAGTGCTTGGTTTAACGTCGTCAGCCCGACCTATTCACGGTTCATTCAGGTTGACTGATCATTAAAATCTCTTTAAAATTTGGTCCTTTACCCTCATAATATGGTTTTAATCTATCTCCATTTACTTTAAATCTATTTCCCATTTTTTGATCTTCAATTTCAACAGTTTCGTAAGTGTAAACTTGAGTCACAGTAAATGGCCCTAACCAACGAGACTTCAATTTCCCAAGGAATAACTTCAACCTTGTAATCTAAAGCAAAACTTCTTGTCCTGGTTTAAAGTTCTTTTGGTTAATCTTTCGATCATGCCATAACTTTAATTTTTCCTTATAAATTTTGTCATTATCATAAGATTCATTTCTTAATTATTTCAATTCATTTAATTGTAACAATCTCTTCTTACCAGCATCTTTCAAATTATAATTTCGTCCAATATGCTTTATGCTCCAATTCTACTGGTAAGTGATAATTCTTTCTAAAAATCAGTCTGTAAGGAGTCATTCCAATAGGAGTTTTATAAGCAGTCTTGTAAGCCCATAATGTTGTATCCAATCTAGTGGACCAATCTATTCTACTAGGGTTTACAGTCTTTTCAAGTATTTGTTTGATCTCTCTATTAGAAACTTCAGCTAATACACTGATTTAAGGGTGATAAGTAGTAGAGATTCTACGAATTATATTAAATTTTTCTGCCAATCTCTGAATA
>NW_018220747.1:0-4659 GCF_001263595.1 Phalaenopsis equestris
TGATATACTTTTTGAATAGATTAACAAAATAGTTTTAGAGGCTTCATTGAACAAATAAGATTTCATATCATAAACGTTCTATTTTGTTCATTTCTCACTTAGCTCATCAAGTTAATAATCAAACAAAAATTTAGTTAACTTTTGTTTCTCTTCTAACTACTTCGAACTTTTAGGTTCTTTGTGTGTGTGTGTGTGTGTTTTTATTTATTTTTATTTTTTTTTATGTCGGGCTAGAGTTGTATGAGTGTCTCTAGCATGCTTCAAACACTAAAATATTGAATTAACATGATATAATGAGCTTGTACTAATAGTATAAGTATAATCTAATTAATGGAGCAATGTTTGTCTATCTCACAAAGAACATAATATATAAGAGGAATGTGTTATACAAAAATATAATGAGCCAATATCCCTTAAAGAAAATTACAATATTTACCCTCCATAATTTCAAATAAAAAGCTTTTAATGACCTAGAAGAAGTGAAGTCTAATAATTTTATACTATAATACAGTGCATCATTGATGCAGGAAATGTTTTGATTCATATGATTGTAAGAAGCATTAAACAAGCAAAAAGGCTTTAACTAATGACTTGCATGCTAAAAATTTTGTAGGTCATTTAAGTATTATTATTTAGAGTTTGAACATAAATTGAAAAAAATTGTTGGACTTGGCTTTGTAAAATCCTTAAAAGAGTTTGATAGATAAAGATGACCCTAATTTAGATGACTCATAATATATGAAATTTGAGAGAGGATTCCATTTCAAATTGAATATGATCCTAAAGAGAAATTATTTATTATGCTATAAAAGCATCAATTACATGATTCAAATGATATGATTGGAGCACTTCCAACGATCGAAATTCCAATACCGCGTAGTATAATGTATAGGGAAATATTTTAATTTCATACATAAATGAAATAGAATAAATACCTAATCCAACTCTATTTCCATAATTTTCTTACTCTAATAAGAGAATCTTACATTTTGTAGTTAACAAATCAAATTAAAATATGAAATAAAATTTCTAATTAAAGATATTAAAATGGAAGCCCAAGTGAATATACACATTACTCCTAGTTAGAAAAAAATGAAAATAATCTCATATTTGATTCTGGGACTTCACCTGAGAATTGCTACAAGATATTTGATGTCATTTGCATGAACTTTATTTGATTGATTTACGATCCGTTGATGGAGCATAAATCACCAAACATAGAGAACATTTTCTCTTTATAAATCCCATGATATTCACAAATAAATTTATAGTAGAAAGTTATGTTGTAAAGCTTTGTTTGTCCCCTGAAAAAAATGTGTTTTGCAAATGTTGTTAAAGATGCCCTTCCGTAAGTTTGTCGTAAAGGCTGGAGGAGCGATGAAGTTCTAAAATATATCCAATATGAAGATTATTTTATTAAGAATATTTTGAAAATTGATTATATCTCAACAAACCGTAAGTATTGTGGAGAGAATTATAAACTGTATAATGTAATGCAATGCTTCATCAATTAGTTTCCTATCTTCTAAATCATCAACAACTTGAATATATTATCCTTAACAATATATTCAATAATTGTTAGGAGAAATGAGAAAAAAATTTAGATGTGTGAGTAGCTAGAGTTCAATCTTAAATAATAGTGGTACTCATCGAGAAGAGATGGCGGACGGTGATGGTGATAGTAATGTTGCCATTTTTTTTTAGGCAAGTGATGATTGTGATGAAAGTCATATTTTGGGTGGTACATAAATGTTAGGTCTATTGGCGTCATAATTCCGCCCTGAGAAACTCCTCCAACACCCGAATGATTTACTGTTTACATCAAATTTCCTGATACGATAATTTTTCTCCCTAAAGAGTAAGTTTATAATATTATTATATAGAGTATCCCATATAGACTTATAACATGCCTAATACACAATGAGCTTTACTTCAAACTAAATTTTCCTCTACAATGAGCATTATTTAACACTTCTACATTTGCAAATTTCCCTCTACAATGAGCATTATTTAACACTTCTACATTTTTCTCGACAATGAGAAAAAAAGTTTTGTATGTTGTCCGAACGCAGAGCTGTTTTCGGACAACGACCACGATGCACTAATCGTGGCTGGGGAAAAAAAAAACCGCCACGATAAGTACATTGCGGCCGTTGGACGCAGTAGCGTCCGAATATACAATTTTACAAAGGAATAAAACAATGTCCAATCCAATGTGGGATTAAGTTTACTCTGTGAGGTTATTGAATCACTTTTATTTAACATATCTAACATCCAATCTTCAGTTTTTACATACATTCCACCTTACGCTTACCTAAACATCAAAAGGCGTATTTTAATTTTATAAATTTAAAATTGTGGTATCAAAAAAATAAGCATGTTGATATTTTTTATTTCATATGAAATATTTGGGTTGTATAAATGTAAAAAGTAAAGTTTATAAGCTAGATATGTAACTACATATAAATTGGGCGGTACAAATGTAAATGTATTTTTATTTAATTTGCAAACTCTTAAAAATAAAAATTTTACTTTGCATACTCTTAATATTTATTTTTATTTAAGAAAATCTATTTTTTGTGATATTTGAGCTAAGTAAAATAAAAAATAAAAAATATGAATAAAATTATAGTTACTCTGAAGGTGTAGATTTATTTATTAGTTATTTTGAATACATTTAGTGGTCACTTTTAAGTTAAATTTCCTATAATTGATATGAGTTTCACATAAAATTTGTAATTTTATTAAATTATATTTAGTGTGAAGCTTCATGTTAAAAGATAAAATTATATATTTAGCTTATTTTAATTTACTTTTTATTATGTTTTAGTTACTAATATAAATAAATAATTTAATATTAGGTTCATTCTATTCATATTTTGCTTAAATTAAATTTTAACTTTAGTTATAAATTTTATTAGTTTTTAAGTAAATATCAAATTTGAAGTTTCAATCGCAAGTCCTTACTAAATCAAAACCTCCCTTTAAGCAAGTCCCCCATAAGACCTCCAAACCTTTCCACACTCGACAAGCATTACAATTTCTCAATCTTAACCTCTAATTGAAAATTCATAAAAACACCTCCTTGGTTCCTCTAATTAAAACTTTTTTTCTAAATCTTACAACTTACATAAAATCTAGGTGATGAGAATTTCCAAACAAAGTTGGATGTTTCTAATCTGAAACAAGTGGATCTAGGTAAAGGAAGACACATATTGGTGCCTCGATCATGTTGGAAGGCAACAAACTTGTAGCTACAATAGCAAAACATTAAAGTTGTCAAGAATGAGCTTTGATGATATCTAGAGGTGGAAAAGAGTAAATTGTCGCTCTCTATTCTCCAATATTATTTATTTATTCAGAGGCACATGAGATATGGAAGAGTTGATGAGAATGCGAGCTTAGTTAAATTGAGATCATGTGGAGATCAGTGACAATGGTTGTCAGAATCAAGAAGAACAATACTTGATACAAATAAAGTCAGTGGTAAAATCAACCCAAAAAAACATAATAACTGGGCAATGTAATAAGGCTTAAGACTCGAGGTTGATTGGAAGGTGAAAGTGCAATTTAAGGATGTTCACAATTCTAGATTGTTATCATGAACAACTAAAGCTTTTTGTTAATTATTTTTTCAAAACCCTATTGGTATTTAAAAAAAAGGGTATTATATCATTACAAGACTCATAAAATAATTAGTAATTTTATATAAAAAATATTAACTTATATATAAATATTATAACCAACATGCAAGACTTATTTCTTAACAGTGACAAAAATATGCTACTATGAAGAGACATTCTTCTCTAACAATTTGGTCAAGAATCTTCTTATGTCATTACAAATTGCTTTCTTTTTCATTTCTTTTACTAAATGTCATATGGTGATTTGTTTATGAATGATCTCCATCCAAAGTATAGAATCTAGATGTGGCCTAAAATATACTCATTACAAAACTACAGTTCAAAATCCATTTAAAGTTAGTTAAAAGTATATTGATTTCAAATTTCGAGCAATATTGAATGTTTACTTTTAGTACGCATAATATTAATACAAGTCAAATCCATAATAAAACAAATAATTGATTCGTGCATGCTAAGATTCAACTATTACATTAAGGGTGTGTTTATTAGCGTCATATTAATAAGATTTATCCATGTGATTTACTAAATCCAGTCAAACACAAAAAAAGTTCAAGTTCTATGAATTTATAAAATTTTGGATTTAAGGTCAAAATTTTATCTTAGATTCAGCAAAAAGAGTGGATTTAATAAATCTAGATTTACAAAATCCTACTAACTCTAAATCCTTCCTACAACCAAACACCTTAAATAATTATTAGGCAACAATGCATAGAGAAATAAAAACATATGATTCATATCACCTTAAAAACATATGATTCATAATAAAAACATATAATTATTAGGCAACAATACATAGAGAAATAAAAACATATAATTTTAAATGGTGAATAAAATGGACCCACGGTCCTAGTTCTACAATGTTTATTACACTTCAATTATTTATTCTCTTTTTTTTTTAACAAAAACTAAAATCTTGGCCAATACATATTCTAATTATAATTTCAATATGTAATTCTTTAATTGATGGATATTCATTTTTTATTTTTTTTTGAAATATTTTAAAATAAAAAATTTA
>NW_018220747.1:7487-14853 GCF_001263595.1 Phalaenopsis equestris
ATATATAATTACTTATTTATTTATATTTTTAAAAATTAAAATTATTTATTAATAATATCATAAAAAGAGCCTCATTCTAACTTTTAGCCCCATTCTAACTTTTAGCTTAAAAATTAAAATTGTAATGCTATTATTTATTAATAATAGCATTACAACTCGACGGTAAAAGAAACCCGAAACATAAGACTTTAAAAATGAATTAATAAAATTAACATGCTTGAAGATTACCTCACATTCACCTAATTAACATATCATTTTATCGAAAGTGTGAGGATGAACTCTCTAGTACACTTTGATCAAATACTATTTTTCTCTTTTTAGCATTTCATTTATTTTGATTATTAGTTATCAGATTAATATTATTTCTTGAAAAATAATATATTTTTTACATTGAGTAGATTTAAAATTGAATACAAGAAATGTAATTTTAGTAGTGGTAGATTTAGTGATACGGTTGCGACAATGGGTGATCAAGTCATTAAAAGTAATTAAGGTTTTAGATATCTAGGGTCTATTGTTCAAAGTGATGGTGATATAGATGAGGATTCTATTTATATAATTTAAGTTGGATGGTTGAAATGGAGGAATGTATCAGGCCTATTGTGTGATAAAAAAAACACTGCTTAAACTTGAAGAAGAATTTTATAAGATGGTGGTTAAATCTACAATGCATTATGGTACAAATGTTGACATATAAAAGAAAAGCATAAAACTAAATTAAGTGCAATTGAGATGAGAATGCCTAGGTGGATGAGTGGCCTTATACTTTCAGATAAAATATGAAACAAATAGGTCTGAGAAAGGGTCAGTGTTGCTCAAATAGCAGAAAAGATTAGAGAGAGTCATCTTAGATGGTTTTCTTCACATTAAAGATCGACCATTTGATGATCCTGTTAGGAGAGTTATGTTTTAGATTTGACTTTTCGTAAAAAATGTAAAGATAGTCCTAAAAATTTTTGGGCATGTTGTATTCAAAATGATCTTAATCTATTAAAATTAAATGAAAATATGACACTTATGTTGGACACAATGGAGAAAAAAGGAATATATGGCTGACCCCACTTAGTGGAAAAAGGCTTTGTTTGTTGTAATAATGGTAAAAAGTGAAGTCATAGTTAAAAAAAATAATAGGGGTTGATCATTTTACTACTCAAAATTACCCAGGATTGAGGATATGTTAGTTATATTCTTTAAGAAAACTTAAAAGAGATTTATCTGACATGATATTGTTGTACCATTCAACTAGATTAACCATTCAATTAGATTTGACTTGTTTCTTCTACTATTATTTTATTCTAAGGTGGTTGAGTAAATGTTTCCCTTAATGTCATGATGAGTATTACCATCCTCCTACAAGGCACTATTCTATATCCACAAAGGGATATCCCTAAATTCACCACAAAAGTAACGATGATTATCTACCACATATTATAGCATAGCCACATGTTATTAATTTCTCTATTTTGATTTGGAGGAAAAATGATAGAAAAATTGGAGATATTAGGAGAACATTTATCTAGAGGATTTAACATCTTCACAATTTAAGCTACAACAATATATCTGACAGCATGAAATGTCATTTGTTAATGTTTCGATTTATTAGAATTAGGACATTACATGTTTACATCATATGGGAGAAATTTGTGCCATACATTTTGTTACCATTGTATAAAATAATATACTTTTTATTTTAAATTTTGTATTTATTATACAAATTGATGAAACTTATTTGTTTTCACACATTTTAAGATGTCGGTGCCAATATGTTCTAGAGTTAATATAAAAATCATACTATCAAAAACAATTTACTTCTACAGAGACAGAAAATAGAAATTGAAAATTAAAATGAAGTAATGAGAATTTATGAAATTTTAGAATCACACTATACATGATTGATGTTGAGTTGATCTCATCATTTGACCAAACATTTCTGCATTTAGGTTGAAATTCAAAGTTGTATGACTTACTACAATCAAATAATATGTGAACCAACAAAAAAAGACATCTTCCAAAGAACTTAATAACTTATATTGAGTTAAACATTGAAGTTCAATGTGCCATGTGAAGTCAATTGAAATTAGGCACTTTATCACCTAGTGTTGCTGTTGAAAATGATTTGAACCGGATTTGTTCTTTTGGGTCTTGCAGATTTGTTGAGGAAATATTCATCTATAGTGCGTAACAATGAAGTTTGCACAGTAATAGTTATCTTAAAAGATAGTTGAACATAATAGCTATTTGTGGCTATAATTTCAGACCAAACAGTGAAACATTCAGCTTGTTGTTGAGAAAATAAAAGCTTTATATTTCATTAAAAAGAAGAACATCATCTCCACGAGACTCAAAAGAAACTCAAATCCTTCCCCGCTCGCTCTGATGGCGGCCGTATCGTTTTGGATCCTCCACCAAGGCGGGAAAGGGTTTACAGAGGGCTGTCAAAACCGCTATTTCATTGTTCGACTCCTGTTTTTGATTCATTCTCTAATCAAACTAACTGAGCAAGAATTATTATTTTTGGGCAGGATATATAAACGATAACTTATTTTTGTTCCACTTATTTTGATTTCAAATTATAATTTTATATATATATATATATATATATATATATATAGTGTATTTTTTTTTTATATTAAAATTTATAATCAATTAAAATTAAAAATTAAAAAAACAAAATAAAAATATATTAAATTATATTTAAATAATGTTTTAATATTAATAAAAAATTTTAAATCTCACTTATATATTTGATGTTCCATAGCTGTGTGAACAGGATTGTTAAAACAATTATTTATTCGTGAACAGCTCATGCTCGGCTTGCTAACCAAAGCTAACCAAACGTGTTGAATGCGAATAAATTTTTTGTATTTGAAATATAAACGAGTCAAAAAATAACAATGGTATTTTCTAACTAGCCAAAACGAGCTAAGCCCGGGCTCGCTCGTATTCGGCTCGTTTACACCGCTAACTATTTCTACTATTGTTGGGGTTCTCATGCTATTCATGGTTAATATTGATGTTGAAGACAGGTTGCTTATCCTTATGATTTTGTGCTGCAGATGATGGCCCGATATTGTGGCTATGGTCAACTGTTATGTTGTTGTTGAGATTTCTCATTCTGCAATTGTTGCGGCTCCTGATGAAGCTTTCATTGCTCATCTACTGAGATGCTATTGTTGGGAATTGCTTTTGGCATACGTTTCTTATATTTATTGAAATTGATTATTTTCGTTCTTTTTCTTTAGCTACTGTGTTGTTAAAAGTTGGATTTGAGTCTTTTTGCCATTATTTGTTGTTGTTTGTTTATATAAATTAATAAGTAATATGTATATTATTAAATTAATTATAATTATATAAATTTATATATAATTATTTAATAGATAATTAATAAGAAAAAATATATTTTAAAATTTACATTACTTAATAAAATTCTAAATAAATTTTAATTTATATAATTAATAATGGATTAATGTTAAATTTTTGACTAATAAATAATTACTTTTAAAAAATAATTATTAATTTATACAAAAAAATTTTTAATTAATATGAATGGCCTATTTTTATCAATTTTGAGATTTAGAATACTCATTTATACTTTCTTAATTTAATATTTTTTGTTGGATCTTCAATAAATTTTGATTAATCCTCCTAAATCCTTTTAATGCTGTCAAATAGTTTCTCTGAATTTATCAAGATTTAGTTACTAAGATACCAAAATATTTTTGAGAATTTAACTACCTCTTGATTTGATAAATATGGATTTACAGTGTATAGTTAATTATATTATGTGACAAGATGGACTTAGTGAATATCTTTCACCAGTCTTGGGGATAGTGTTGAGATTTGTATCTAATATAGAATTCAATTGGTAAATAGATGAAGCCTAGTGGTTTATTTTTAAATGTTGTATAGCTCAATATAAACCAAAATGTTAAAGAAAAAAATGTCCCTCAATGAAGAACAAAAACCGGAATCTAAAATAAAATAAAAAACATAATTTACATATATACCACTTAGGGTCAGTTTAGGGCAGCTTATTTGGTGCGGTTGCGTTTTGAAAACGTATAATTTACATATATACCACTTAAGGTCAGTTTAGGGCAGCTTATTTGGTACGGTTGCGTTTTGAAAACGTAACTGACATGTTTGGGTAAACTTTGTTTTGGCAATTTATGCGTTTTCAAAACGTTGAAAATAGCGTTTTCGCACCGCTTTCTGGATGGGGTATGATTTTTTCAAAAAAATAAAAACATTATAATAGCTACCGCACCTAGCTTATCAACATATTATTTTTAATCAACTTATCAGCAGATTATTCAATAAGCTATAGCTTCCCCCAAACATACCCTTAATTAGTATGCATTTAACTTTCATATGATTCACTCTGTGTAATGGCAGGCTAACAAAGTAGAATTTAGTAAATTCGAAAGGCTTAAAACCCACAAATTTGTTCAATCCTAGGAATGCTGGCTTTTAAAATCCGAAATATGCTAAATCTCCCTTTTTTTTTTGGGAAATAAACATGGAAATAATTTTTATGTATTTACAAATTTAACACCAAAATAAATCGAGGTGCATCATGTAGAATATAGAATCAATTTTCCCTGTCTTAATGGAACTCAGAATCGAAGAATCGAAAAAAAAAAAAACAGTAAAACAAAAATAATATAATTTCAAAGAAAGTTGAATTGAGCCCAGCCCACCAGCCAAAGTGGCTAAATTGAGCCCGTTTGCCCGAGTACCTGAATTCATGTGCTCCACCCACAGTAGTTAGTCTAGCCCACCTAGAAAGAAACAGCTATAAGAGATGGTCATCATTACCAACAGTAAGTAGGTCCATCCATCTTTAAAAAACGTTGCCTGACATTCACGTCTCGGTCTTTTTGACAAGACGCCATGGATGACAATATTACAATACTAAAGTATTTCTTATTAGTATTTCTTTGCGAAAAAAGAAAGTCAGACGAAGAGATGACACACTCCCCTTTATTGAGATTTCTTGAGTTGGTCAGGATTTTCCTCTCTCTATCTCTAAAAAACAGTATAGCTCAGAAACTCTCTGATGTGCCCGATATTCCGACTTACTAGAGGCTCCAATTCAATATATAAAAACTCTCTTGGGTCTTACACATATCTTTCTACTACTTTTCCTCTACTATCTTTCTACTACTTTTCTTCTATAAAAAATAGGATCTTTATCAGGTTGTATGTATTTACAAGCGATACGGAATTCTACGTCCTAAGAGAATTCAACAAATTACATATACCAACATATACATATACTTATACAAATACATGATCACTTTAATAAGAATCACTACATTAGGATGCCTCTACATCACAAAATACTACCTTTATAACTAACATATTCATTTGTTGAACAAAATAAAAGTCGACAAAACAAAATATGTCGGAACTGGGAATAAACAGAATATTTCAAGAGCTAATAAATGACAAAAATTATTAGGTTTGAGAAAAAAAGCGTTGCTCTAACATTTCTAACTACAATGAAAGTAACATGGGAAATATGAAAATGAAATAGAAAACTTACAAGTAACACCAGAGCCTAGGCATGCTTTTCCGCCCATCTTCCATGGCATTCCATTTCAAACCCTTGCAAAACTTTGTGTGGTGCCAGTTAAAGTTGATATTATCGAAGAAAGAATAAACAATCCATCTAATTACATCTAATCAAACAGTGAAAACAAGCCTTTTTTTTTATTTCATGTTTGGCCCTCAAAGGATTCTATATTACATAGATTGATGATATGTTTTAAAATTGAATTTTTATAAACCTCTACACTCTTCCTCTTAACAAAGGAATTTCGACGAGACCATCAACCACTTGAACCCCATCTAAACATACACGTACTTGGATCACTATAATACGTAAAAATAACCCATCATGATCATCTACCCTTTCATATCAACCGAGCCTCCCAATATATGCACAAACCAAGTCACTCTCATTACCAATACCTGAAGCGCCTACTTAAATACATTCAAAGGACAATACACTATGGTCTTCCCATCGATAGCACAGATCTACAACACCAAGCATACTCTGATTCTAACTGGGCTTACGACACCAAAGAAGAAATCTAGATTTGGCTGCTACATCCTCTTAGGATCAAACTTGGAGCTTTGGTTCACCAAAAAGCAACACACAGTTGCTCGATCACCAACCACATAGAATATCAAGCCTCGGGTCAAACAATAATTGAAATTATCTTGATCATGCCAACTGCAAAAATTTCACATACCAACAAAAAATCACATTCCACTCCATTGTGACAACGTATCAAGCATGGTGCTAGTATACTACCCCATATTCCAGGCCCGCATAAAGCATAACTCGATCTACTTTCATTTTATTCGAGATTGTATCAAAGCTCGAACAATCATAGATCATCATCTTCAATCTCAAGGCCAAGTGGAAGACATATTCACAAAACTTCTATCAATCACCAGGTTTCAACATCTACACAACAAACTAATATTACACCAGCTATATGTTAGCTCGAGGCGGAGATAAGAACAATATCACTATAGCACTTGGTGTATCCTTGCCCACTTAAACACAAACAATCACCCTATCATATACTTACAAATAGGAAATCCTAACTAACCCTGCAGTAAATATTCTCTTTCTCCCCTTACTCTTTCCTATATGTATGCCCACTGCGATGTAACTTTCATATAGTGAAATATTTTTTTTCAACCTAAAGCCTTTACCTTCTTCTTCCTGCTATCTCAATTTCAAAATTTTCAACTTATTTACAGGATTTGTTGTTTTCTTCCACCAACGTGCTTTTAATTTATCTTTGATTTTTATTAAAGATATTTTCAGGACTAACATTCAAATGTAATTATTTGCTTGTAATTGATGTCTATTAACATGAAAAAGCTTGGGCATTTGCATACATAGCACCCCGAAACATTGCTATTTACAAATCTAGCACCCTCTTTCGTCCCTTTTTCAAGGTCTCACCCAAATATATAAATTCATGATAAATCATCAATTCATCTTTTTCATTTTTATCAAATTCTCAATAATTTAATCATGGCATGCATAAATACATTGCTTTGGTAGTTCAAAAATAGCACATCGGTGTTTGATTTTCTAAACAATAATATTTCAGGTGTTGTGTATATAATTATCCCAAGAAAATTTCATTCAATAAGAGATTGAATTGCTGCTTAATTGACAACAAAATTAGCAGCAGGTTAAAATTATTTTAACTCGAATTCTTCTCAAAGCACAAATAACATGAATACAAATATTCATTGACATACGTGGCATGATCCCTAGCTGAAGAATATTACTCTTTTAAACCAATTCATTGACACACGGAATATATATATATAT